>NC_086444.1:439972031-440274076 GCF_028390025.1 Pseudophryne corroboree | reverse complement strand
CCGTGCCTCAGCATCTCCGTGCCTCAGCACCTCTGTGCCTCAGCACCTCAGTGCCTCCAGGCACTTCTGCACCTCAGTGCCTCCAAGCACCTCAGTGCCTCATGGCACCTCAGTACCTCCTAGCACCTCAGTGCCTCCAAAAACCCAGTGCTCACAAGCGTAGTTGGTGTCTCCAGCATCCGGTACTCCTTAGTTCTTTCCTCAGCACCTTTTCAAGTTCTGTCTTTCAGGAGACCTCCAGCATCCATACCTGCTTCCTGTCTGCCGACCAAATTCTGCATGAGGAAAACCTAGATTCGGTCATCTCCGCTGCGGTCCCTCTTCCTGGTCACCGGAAGAAACCCCGAGCCCACAACACCCCCAAACCAGGTCAGTGAAAGTATTCACATAGTCCTCCAGTCGCCCGCACAGACTTCACTAACACCGGGTTCACAAAACCTCAGTCATGACACATATTTATTAATGACCTAGGAATAGGCCTGTAAAGCACAGTGTAAAGCTTTACAGATGATACTAAACTGTGTAAGGTAATTAATTCTGAAATCAATGTTGAGTCTCTACAGAATGACTTATTTAAACTTGAAATCTGGGCATCTAAATGGAGAATGAGGTTCAATATAGAAAAATGAAAAGTTATACATTTTGGGACAAAAAACAAAGTTGCATCCTACGCATTAAGTGGTGAATATATAGGGCTAACAGTAGTTGAAAAAGATTTGGGTGTGCTCATCAATAATAGACTTAGTTGCAGTATTCAATGTCAAAATGCAGCAACAAAAGCTAATAAGGTGTTAGCATGTATAAAATGAGGAATGGAGACAAGGGATAAGAGTGTAATCCTACCACTATATAAATCATTGGTACGGCAACACCTGGAATATTGTGTACAGTTCTGGGCACCATACTATAGAAAAGATATCTTGGAACTTTAAATGGTTCAGAGGCGAGCTACCAAACTGGTTAAGGGGTTAGAGGCACTGGATTATGAGGAAAGATTTACAAGGTTAGATTTGTTTACTCTGGAAAAAAGGCGCCTGAGAGGGGACTTATTAATATTTATAAATACATAAAGGGACAATACAAGGATTTCTCAGATTTAAAAAAAAACGCTACATAGGACACGTGGACACCCTCTGAGTTTTGGAAAAAATGTCATACACAACGAAGGAAAGAGTTCTTCACAGTAAGGGCAGTAAGGATTTGGAATTCTCTGCCAGAGAAGGTAGTAATGGTGGACTCAGTCAACAAGTTTAAAAATGGATTAGATAAATTCCTAACTGAAAGAAATATCCAAGGATACAGCATTTAAATGAAGTAACATTTTAAAATACAGGTTCAATTCGATGCACATTTTGCCTTTTTTTCAACCTCATCAACAATGTTACTATGTCTATTGTCTCTAGCATAAGGTGAGCTTATGTTAACTTAAATGTTATATGAAAATAACACAGGATGGGTAGAGTTAGATAGTGTAGAACAGAGATTCCCAATCATGGCCCTTAAGGCACAACAACAGTCTAGGTTGTAAGGCTGTCCTACAGAGGTGGAACTACTGTACCATTTGTACAGAAGGTGCATTGCACCAGGGGCCCTGAGGACTATGGGGCCCCTTGCTGCCAAGATCAAGAATGAGTTTTTCCAGGTGATTTAATTAGTACCTCAGTCATTTTGATTTAGCCATCTGTGCTCAAGTATGGATATCACTAAAACCTGGAGTGCTAGTGTGCCTTGGGGACCTAGGTTGGGAAACACTGCTGCAGAACATGGGTGGCCACCATTGACATCTGCAATGTATGCAGTGCATATGGGCCCCTGGGTCCAGGGATGCCCACACTGCACCCATATTTTAATACTTACCTTTCCGGAGTCCAGCGTCAGGTGCTGCAGTTGCAGTGAAAATAGCAGCCAAAATAGCCACTGCGCATGTGCAGTAGTCAAATTGGTCTTCATAACATGGTGGGCACCATGTTTCCGGAGACCTGCGCATGCTGAAGACTACTGCACCATGGAGAGGAGGGGGCCCACCTGGATGTGCACACAGGCCCCCTCCTATGTTGAAACGCTCCTGGTGGCCACACTATGTCCTTCTGCTGTAACCTAGTAACCATCCTGAATTCAGCAGCTCTGTTTAGAGGCTGCTTAATCCTGGAAGGGTGGTGCATAGGAACTGCAGTGGTCAAGGCACCAGTAACGTCACTTTGAGTACACCCCGGCCAATCTGGACCTCTGCTTCTTTGCCTATAGTCCATCATTTTTGAGCAATACTTCAGGCCACATGTGTCACTGGAGTGATGTGTGCCCAACAATTTTACTGTAGTTTCTCAGTGAGGCCATGAGGTGAAAAATGTTTAAAGCATCTGCCTGATAAAAATAGCTACTATTATGCTGAATATATTAATGTCACTATTTTATGTAGCAGCTGGAAATCGTGTTCTTGTTATTCACTTTAACTGTGGTAACTAACTGCACATCACAGACATCATGAAGTCCAAGTCACAACTGCACTGTTTGCATTAAGACACCATCTCATCACAGTGGGTAATATCACTAAAAATATTAAAAAACACAGCAGTGTAAATTCCTGGCGCAAAGAGTTGTCAGCCCAATCTAGATCCTCAACAGATCAGTCCAAATAACAGATCAATACAATATTCTAAAGAAAAACAAATGAGAGGATAGATCAAAGGCGATAACAAATGGAATAAATTTTGATATACGTCACATGTTATGATGTCCTTTTGGATATTCACTCTTTCAATTATCTCATGATATCCAGATGTCAAACATGAAAAAAAGAGAGATGGTACACATACATGGGTGGTATTGCTTTAAACACTGATTGAACAACCTATAAGTGTCCAGAAAAACGAAGCCTAAAGTGCCGGACCCAATTTGATAGTAGATGAGGATAGTATCTCGCCACCAATTTGCCAATATTTTGTGGACGTACCGAAACTCACATCAGAATATATAAGAACAGGTGTATAAAGGTATCTTTAAGATGCTATATCCCACGTGATGTAAGACAGAAAGAAAGCTACTTCAGAAGACGTACCCCACTCACTTTGGAGGGGGATTATTTCCACGTATAAAGGTATAAAGGTATCTTTCAAGCCAGGATCAGGATCCTGGCTTGAAAGATACCTTTATACGTGGAATTATATAAATATAATTATTTCCACGTATAAAGGTATAAAGGTATCTTTCAAGCCAGGATCAGGATCCTGGCTTGAAAGATACCTTTATACGTGGAAATAATCCCCCTCCAAAGTGAGTGGGGTACGTCTTCTGAAGTAGCTTTCTTTCTGTCTTACATCACGTGGGATATAGCATCTTAAAGATACCTTTATACACCTGTTCTTATATATTCTGATGTGAGTTTCAGTACGTCCACAAAATATTGGCAAATTGGTGGCGAGATACTATCCTCATCTACTATCAAATTGGGTCCGGCACTTTAGGCTTCGTTTTTCTGGACACTTATAGGTTGTTCAATCAGTGTTTAAAGCAATACCACCCATGTTTGTGTACCATCTCTCTTTTTTTCATGTTTGACATCTGGATATCATGAGATAATTGAAAGAGTGAATATCCAAAAGGACATCATAACATGTGACGTATATCAAAATTTATTCCATTTGTTATCGCCTTTGATCTATCCTCTCATTTGTTTTTCATCACTAAAAATATGTTTATTTCAAGATAATTTTAGTGTTTCTTGGAATAATATTTTCTCAGCAAGGAAACCATGCAAGGATAGATTTGGAGTTTAGAGTGGTCCTGGAAAAATTACCAAAAGTGACATATTTCTCTGTACTCTCACTAGTAAAACGTTCACTATGCCTACGGTTAAACCACACTGTCAAATGCCCAACTCCATCTGATTTTGGAAGCTTAACAGTGTTAGGCACTTTTTTAGTACCAGGATGGGAAACTGGGGAATATCAGCAACTTCAGTCAAAATTTTATACAAAATAATCGTGCATAGGAGAACACAAATAGGTTGAACCCGATGGACAATTGTCTTTTTTCAACCTTAGATACTATGTTATTATGTTACCAAGTTCTGTAGGTTTGACAACTACCAGAAGCAGATACAGCTTATCTAAGTATATATTGCTGTAATTATCAATGGCCCTCTCATTGGTGGTCCAATTTCGGTATGAAAAGAAGACAATAATAGAAGGCATTATCATGAAACATATATGCTTCATTCTTACTTTGGGGGTCATTCTGATTTGATCGCTCGCTAGCTATTTATTGCAGCGCTGCGATCAGATAGTCGCCGCCTATGGGGGAGTGTATTTTCACTTTGCAATTGTGAGAACGGTTGTGCAGCTGAGCAGGGCCGGCGCTACCATTAGGCAGCTGCCTATGAGCGCCGGCGACTGGAGGGTGCCACGCCTCCAAGATCAGAATGTGGGACCCCCTGGGCTACCAGCTTCACTATCCATGTAGATGTAAAGGGAATACCAGATTCTGAACTTGAGTATATATATATATATATATATATAGATAGATAGATAGATATATATATATATATATATATATATATATATACAGTGCTCGAAGTGGACCGGTATACAACGGTATGGCATACAGGCACTTCTTCGAGCACTGTGTCTGTAGACCCCCGCCGCATCGAGCCCTCGCTCCTGACCACGGCGCCGCTACTATTTGAAATCTGCCTCGGATCGCTCTTGCTTGGCTGCCGGTCCGCAATAGATTTGAAATAGCGCCGCAGTCATAGGACCCGCTGTGCCGCCAACCACAGCAAGACGAAGGGGTCACTAAAAGACCCGCTCTCGGGTGGGACACATAAAAGGACCCACTCACTGCCATTCAGTGGCTGCCTGAGAGCTGAAAGGGCTGCGGAATAAGCAAGACATGGGGAGGCAGGGAACTTTAGCGGGAGGAGCAGAGTGGACACTGGGGACACGGGGAGGAAATGCCACATGGGGCGTGGCCAATGAAAATGGGGGCGTGATACACATATGGGGGAGGGGCAGATACACGTATGACCCCAATAGTGTAAGATACACGTTGCCCCACAGTGCCAGATATACATTGCCCCACAGTGCCAGATACACATAACCCCACAGTGCCAGATACACATTGCCCCACAGTGCCAGATACACAAATGTCCCCAGAGTGCCAGATACACAAATGTCCCCAGAGTGTCAGATACACATTGCCTCACAGTGCCAGATACACAAATGTCCCCAGAGTGTCAGATACACATTGCCTCACAGTGCCAGATACACATTGCCCCACAGTGCCAGATGCACATTGCCCCACAGTGCCAGATACACATTGCCCCACAGTGCCAGATACACATTGCCGCACAGTGCCAGATACACAAATGTCCCCAGAGTGCCAGGTACACATTGCCCCACCGTGCCAGATACACATTGCCCCACAGTGACAGATACAGAAATGCCCCCAGAGTGCCATACACTGCCTCACAGTGTCAAATACACATTGCCCCACAGTGCCAGATACACAAATGCCCCCACTGTGTCAGATATACATTGCCCCCCGTGCCAGATACAGAAATGCCCCTACAGTGCCAGATATGCCCCCAGTGCCAGATATCCCCCAGTGCCAGGTATACATGCCCCCCTGTGCCAGATATCCCCCAGTGCCAGGTATATATGCCCCCCTGTGCCAGATATGCCCCCAGTGCCAGATATCCCCCAGTGCCAGGTATACATGCCCCCCAGTGCCAGATATCCCCCAGTGACAGGTATAACATGCCCCCCCAGTGCCAGATATCCCCCAGTGCCAGGTATACATGCCCCCCTGTGCCAGATATCCCCCAGTGCCAGGTATATATGCCCCCCCTGTGCCAGATATGCCCCCAGTGCCAGGTATACATGCCCCCCTGTGCCAGATATCCCCCAGTGCCAGGTATATATACCCCCCCTGTGCCAGATATGCCCCCAGTGCCAGATATCCCCCAGTGCCAGGTATAAAATGCCCCCCCAGTGCCAGATATCCCCCAGTGTCAGGTATAACATGCCCCCCTGTGCCAGATATCCCCCAGTGCCAGGTATAACATGCCCCCCTGTGCAAGATATCCCCCAGTGCCAGGTATACATGCCCCCCCCAGTGCCAGGTATAACATGCCCCCCCCAGTGCCAGGTAAACATGCCCCCCTCCCCTACTCACCGCTGCCGCTGCCGTCGCCGTCCTGTCTGTCATGTGAGGGAAGGAGAGCGCAGCCTGCGCCTCTCGTTCCCCTCAGTCTCCGGCGGGTGTCTCAATTTAATTAAGCGCCGATCCGTGAGCCAATCAGAGCTCGCGGGTGCGAGCTCTGATTGGCTCACGGATCGGCGCTGAAGTAAACTGAGACACCCACCGGAGACTGAGGGGAAGGAGAGGCGCAGGCTGCGCTCTCCTTCCCTCACATCAGCGGCGGTGCGGCGGGGACGGCGGGTGCGGCGTGTGCGGCGGGGACGGCGGGTGCGGCGTGGAGCAGGGGAGGGAGGGAAGGAAGAGGAGCGTCGGCCCGTCGGTGTGGGTACGGCGTACCCACGGCTAAATTCTTACGGGTACGCCGTACCCACCCGTACCCGCCCACTTGCACCACTGGCTGTTCCCTCTTTCTCCCTGTCTCTCTCTTTCTCCCGGCTCTGTCTCCATGTCTCTGCGTCTCTCTCCCTCTGTCTCTCTCTCTCTCTCCCTGTGTGTCTCTCTCCCTGTCTCTGTCTCCTTCTCTGCTTCTCTCTCCCTCTCTCCCCCTTTCCCTCGCTTCTCTCTATCCTTATCTGTCTCTCCCTGTCTGTCTTCCTCCCCTCTTTCTCCCTGTCTCTCTCTCTCTCTCTCTCTCTCTCTCTCCCTGTCTGTCTCCCTCGTCTCTCTCCCTGTCTCTATTTCCCATTCCCTGTCTATGTGTCCCTGTCTCTCCCCCTGGCTTCTCTCTCGCCCCATCTCCGTCTCCCCATCTCTGTCTCCCTCTCCCTGTCTCTCTCCCGCATCTCCCCCCCTCTTTCTCTCCATCTGTCTCTCTCCCTCATCTCTCTCTCCCTGTCTCTCTCCTTCTCCCTGTCTCTGCATCTCTCTGCCCCTCCCTCGCTTCTCTGTCTCCATGTCTCTCGCTGTCTCTCTCTACTGTCTCTCTCACCCCCTCCGTGTCCCTGTCTCCCTGTCTCTGCATCTATCTCTGTCTCCCCTCCCTCGCCCCTCTCTCCCAATCTCCGTTTCTCCCTCGCCTCTCTCTCTCCCTCGTCTCTCTCTCCCTTGTCTCTCTCTCTCCCTCATCTCTCTCCATCTGTCTCTCCCTGTCTCTCTCTCTCTTCCTCATCGATCTCTCCCTCGTCTCTCTCTCTCTCCCTCCCTTGTCTCTCTCTCTCGCTCATCTCTCTCTCCCTTGTCTCTTTCTCCCCCTCCCTCTTCTCTCTCTCCCCCTCCCTTGTCTCCCTCTGTCCCTCGTCTCTCTCCCTCATCTCTCTTCCCCTCTCCCTGTCTCTCTCCCTGTCTCTGCGTCTCTCTACCTCGCTTCTCTCTCTCCTTATCTCTGTCTCTCTCTCCATGTCTCTCCCTCGTCTCTTTCTCTCTTTCCCAGTCTCTCTTTCTTTCTCTCGCTCTCTCCCTCTCCCTGTCTCCCTCTCTCTGTCTCTGTGTCTCACACAGTAGGATGGGGGACTTGGCTCAGAAAAGGAGGAAGAGGGTGATATCACTCACACAGGAGAAGTGTGTGTGTGTGTGTGTGTGTGTGTGTGTGTGTGTGTGTGTGTGTGTGTGTGTGTGTGTGTGAGGGGGAGTGCATGGCTCACACAGGGGAAGGGGGTTATCACTCACACAGGGCAAGGAGTCAGTAAAATACAAAAACATTTTTGCAAGGGGGGGGCACAACATTTTTCTTGCCTCTGGGCAATTGAGCTGAAGTTACGCCACTGCTTACCCTGCTGCCTTTCTCTCTCCCTAGTCCCTACTCTATGCCCTTGCTATCCCTCTCTCTGTCACTCTCCCTGTCCCTATGTCCCTGCTGTCACTTTTAATTTTGCATTTTTAAAAACAGGAAAGGGGATACGGAACACAAAATCAATATATACGAAGGGGTGTAACTAGCATTTACAACTATAATCAAAGAAAGAAACATAATAGGCACTCACTTTTCATGAAATGGATATACTGTATTATAAAAAGGTTGTGTGTGTGTATATATATATATATATATATATATATAAATATAAAGCATTTTGTAATGAATGTGGGACTTACACTGTATATAATTTCTTGCACTTATGGTGATCTAATATGTCTGCACCTGAAGATATACCTGGCTTTTGCATTCCTGTGTTACCAGAGGGAGATACTCTCACAGCTGACATTTTGATTGCACAGCTAACCAAACTTAAAAAGAAAGAAGTGGACTTTTTGTTACACGGAGTAACACTTTCAGATTATTTCAGAGATAAACGTATTCCAAGAGGCTTCCGCATTAGGAACACCCCAACTATTGGGCGTCAGAACCCAGAGTTTTGCCGCAAATGGGCCGCAGTGCTCAATCGCTGCTCTTTTGATCTTATTTTATTGGTGGTAGCTGAGTCCAGAAGAGAACTTGAGATCACTAAAAACAAAATAGAGGCTTTTGAAAATACCCATCTTGCTAAAATTCATGCAGATGCACCGTCTGATTGGCTTGATAAATTGTCAGCACAAATTGAAAAATATCAATCTGACCTTGTAACTTTCAAAAAAGCCAAACGCACCACGGTCAATCGTGATTACGACCTCAATCAGGTCTATAGCTGGGTATACAACAAAGGCCCGAGATCACAAAGAAATTCCAGACAGCGCAGACTGCCTAGGAAGTTTCCTCTAGAGACTGATCAATCCAGTACAGCGATCTCATCAAGTGATACAGAATGTGCTACGGCATCCACTTCAAAGAAGTCCAATTCTGGAGTAAACACACGCTCAAAAAACGAGCGGACAAAAGAGCCAGGACCCGTCGGGGCGGCCAAAACAGGAGGGAAGCCGCCAAAAGCACCAAGAAAGAAAGTATAGTGTTCAATTTGTCATCCAGGTCGCTCACTACAGATGAAGTCAATGTGCTAAACAAAGGCTTGTCCTTTGTTCCTACCTGCACTCCAGACGTCTTTAAAAATAAGGTCGACCTGTTTAAATTAAACAGACGCATCAAACTTAACGAATTCTTTAAAGGAAACACCTCTGCATCTGAAAAAAACCCCATTAACAAAAAGTCAGTGTTTAATCCATCAACACTCAATAAAAGCATTAAAAGTTTTTCTAGCTGTTTGGAATCTTATGTTAATGAAGCGTCCCCACATACCTACAAAGGATCATATAACCTCTCTAAAAATGAGCAGGTGGCACTCAGCAACCTTGGAAAATACGACGACATTACGATCCGCCCGGCGGATAAGGGCGGCGGAATCGTAGTCCAAGATCTTACAAGTTACAGAAGTGAAGCATATCGACAACTGAACGATACAGCGGTGTATGAAATTTTGCCGGAGGATCCCACTATTCAATACAAAATGGAACTTGACTCGATCTTACAAACGGCAGTGTCTGCCAACATTATAACAGTAGCAACTAAAGAAGCCTTAATAGTCGCTTGGCCTAAGATTCCTACGTTCTATACGATCCCCAAACTCCATAAGGACACGGTCAATCCACCGGGACGCCCCATCATCGCTGCCAGAGATTCGTTGTACTACAATTTATCTCGCTACCTGGACTATTATTTACAGCCCTTGATATCCAGTCTACCATTATGCCTGATGGATACTACTTCTCTCATTAGAGCACTGCAATCCATTTCCCCTCTTCCTGCTCGATATTTGCTTTGTACCATCGATGTGGTTAATTTGTATACCAGCATTCCCCATGATAGGGGTTTAGCCGTGATGCAATCTTTCTTAGAATCTAATACTGAATATTCAGGTCCTGATATTAAGTTTTTTGTTCGACTACTTGCATTGACCCTAGACAGGAATTATTTTCTGTTTGATAAAAAAATCTTTCGCCAGCGGACTGGGTGCGCCATGGGATCAAGTGTGGCACCCAGTTTCGCAAATATTTTCATGAGCGAAATAGAAAAACAGTTGTTCTTTGACAATGCGTTATATTCCCAACATATCATCTTATTTCGTCGTTATATCGACGATATTTTGATGATTTGGTCGGGTACGCAACAGGATTTTGAGGAAATGATTTTCCAGGTGAATCAGAAAGATGCCGCTATTAAATTCACCTATGAATGCAGCTACAATACAGTTCATTATCTGGATGTAGCTATTTCAGTTGATAGTAACTTTAATATTGTTACCAGCATGTATTACAAACCCACCGATCGCAATACCTTGTTGAGGGCTAATAGCCATCATCCAGAACCTATGAAATGGAGTCTTCCATTTTCTCAGTTTCTGAGAATTAGAAGGATTTGCAGCAATGAGGAAGATGCCAAAAATCAAATGCTGATTATGGCTAAAAAATTTATAGCTAGAGGGTATTCTCAAGAATCCCTCAAGCAGGCAATGGAGAAAGCACTTAATACATCGAGACAAGACACGCTTGTCTCCAAAGATTCTGAAAAGGTCCCTAATAAGATGATTTGGATACAGGATTATACAACTGCCAGTAAGACATTAAATCGTCAAGCTAAAGGCATATGGCCGGTGATTGCTAGGGATAAAGATTTACCCAGCTTTAAGGATACCACCCTTATGGCAGCATATAGGCGGGGTCGTAACATTAAAGACATAGTTGTCCATAATGACATCTCTGATTTTGGTCAAGAAAGATTGCCACATTTTTTGACCCGTAAACCAGGCAACTACAGGTGCACAGGGTGCACTACCTGCAGTTTCTTGGAACCGGGTAGTACTTTCAATCATCCCAGATCTGGCAAACTCTTTAATATTAAATATACTCTGACCTGTAGTAGCAAGTTTATAGTGTACTATATTAAGTGCCCTTGTGGGCTACTATATGTTGGCAAAAGTATCAGACAGTTCAAGGAGAGAATTGCACTTCATAGGTCCAGTATACGGGCAGCCTTAGAGGGCAAAGGTAGCGATCTCCCAGTACCACGACACTTTAAAAATTGCAATCACAGTTTAGCGTCTATCCGCTACAAAATGATCGACCACGTTCCATTAAACAATAAAGGTGGTGACAGAGGTCAGGCACTTCTTAGAAAGGAGGCATGGTGGATACACACCCTTCAAACTGTGCATCCACTGGGCCTCAATGAGGCACTTAGTTTCAATTGTTTCTTATAAATCTTTTTTCTATAAATTACACCCATTTGAAATGTATTTGCAGATTCAGGGTGCACGAGGGGCTACATTGAGGTTCTGACGTTGCACACGGCATATAAAATGCCGGGTTGGGGCCATAAAGATTGTATAAAGTGTGCGGCATTACTAGCCGTACACTAATATATCAATCATATTTATCACATTGTGTTTGCCCGCAAACTACACAGCTATGATTTCTTTTAGATTTAAGTCTAAAGATTAATACAGTATTGATTTTAGAGCATTGTTATGCTTAGATATTGCAATAGCATTTTTTGCTGGTGTTTTTGCTCGCTGGCAGTATTGTAATACTCTGCCATACTTTAGCGTGTTGCCTGGTATTGATCAATGTATGTTTTGGGTGTTTTTAATCATGTGGCTATGGTTCTTAAACTGTTTGTTTTATCTATCTGTATGTGTATGTTCACACTTCCTGTTGTTTGCGGTTGCTTAGCAGCGCTCTGACGTGTGGTTCTGGCCGCACCCCCCTGCCAGTCCGACGTCGATTCCCGGCGCCGGCCCGTGCAAATGACGTGTTTGCTCGGGGTCGGTGGGAGGCGGCTGGAGCCACGCGATTGGAGATGTGCAGGCTACCGGTATGTATATATATTTTATGTATCACAGGTTGCTGGTCGTGTCTTGATAAAAGGGAGCAATCCCTGAAACGTTGACTGCATCAGCGTTGCTTGTGTTGTCTTTATTCTGAGTGCCACCATACGTTCGACTATATATATATATATATATATATATATATATAATGCATTTTTGCTCCAGTACAGGTACACATTTTTTGTTTTACGCGCCAACTGTTTATAGGTGGTGCACTGGCCATGTGTGAGACAGTGACACCATCATTTTGAATCTGGAGCCATCCACAAGCCAATCGTAGCTCATGGACCGCAAGCTAATCATATTGTGGCATAATGTGTAAGGGCCATTACTATTGTGTGGCATAATGTTAAAAGAGGCATTACTGTGTGTGTCATAATGTGTAAGTGGCATTACTGTGTGGCATAATGTATAGGAGGCATTACTATATGGCATATAGTGTTATAAGGGGCACTATTACTGTGTGGCATAATGTGTATAAGGAGTACTACTGTGTGGCAGGATGTGCATTGACTCTACTGTGTGGTTTAATGTAAATGGGCTCTACTGTGGTGTAATGTGAATAAGGGGCGCTACTCTGTGATGTAACGTGAATATGAGGCACTACTGTGTGACGCTACATCAATAAGAGTCACTACTGTAACGTAATGTGAATAAGGGGGGGTAGGCTTACGTTTTGCCTAGGGTGCCAAGAAACCTTCCACCGGCCCTGCAGCTGAGCAGTACAAAAACAGTTTGTGCAGTTTCTGAGTAGGTCTGTAATTATTCAGCCCTTACGATCCCTTCATCCTGTCTGGTCCCGGAATTGACGTCAGACACCCGCCCTGCAAACGCTTGGGCACGCCTGCGTTTTTCCAAACACTGCCAGAAAACGGTCAGTTGACACCCAGGAACGCTTCTTCCTGTCAATCTTCTTGTGATCGGCTGTGCGAATGGATTCTTCGTAAAATCCATTGCTCAGCAACGATCTGCATTGTACGCATACGACACGCCTGCGCATTGCGGTGCATACGCATGCGCAGATTTGCCGAGTTTTGACCTGATTGCAACACTACAAAAAATAGATAGCGTGCGGTCAGGTCGGAATGACCCCCTTTGTTTCCATCTGAGATTAACTAGGAATATTTTTTTGGAATACAATCTGATGTTTTATACTGTACTATTGATATAATATATGGTTTGTGAGAGACTTTTAGTCCAGAAGCGGTTATTGCACGCATGAGGACAGCTTTAAACCAATCAGTTACTGTAATAATTTGGGGCCACTAGGGTAGCGAGCCCCGTCACTGTATATATATATATATATATATATATATATATATATATATATATCTCGACCTCCACAAGCCGGCACTCCTTGGATTGCTTCCAAATACCTGGCCAGGGTGCTCTCTCTGGGCCTTCCGCCCCTTACATACAACAAGCAATGTATAGAGGCTCTCCCGGACTGCAGAATTAGTGAATCAAATGCGTTGTTTGTTTTGTTATTTACTTACAGGGCCCATGGTGCGGCTGCGGCTTCAGCAGCATCACCATGGCAACCTGGGCAACCCCTGGTGTAGTGACCCGGCGGACGTCACTTCCGGGTGGGACGTCACATCCGGGACCGGAAGCGGGACACGGACGCCGGGAGCGCACGCTGGAAGGCAGCAGAACAATCTGGAGACCTGTAAGTGTGTCTATTTAAGCACTGTTTGTTTCACTGATATTGATGTGTGTGTGTCCTGATGACGGGGGGCAGTACCCCGAAACGTTGAATAAATCACAGCATTTGATTCACTAATTCTGCAGTCCGGGAGTGCCTCTATACAATGCTTGTTGTATATATATATATATATATATATATATATATATAAAGTGATCACAGAAAGAGAATCCGGGAAGCCGCACTGACACTCTCAGAAGAATGATCCAGGTGTCCGGTCAATAAAGTTAGTATAACATCTCATGCCCACGCAGCCACATAGACAGGACCAGCACACTGTAGTTTGTGTCAAAAATGCTGTATTTACTCCAAAAGTGCATAAAGATACAAGGCTCGTCATATACTCATCGTTTGGCTAGCACAGGAAAACACAGTAGACCTCCCAAACAGCCGTTTTCGGACTTAATCCTTCCTCAGGGGAACAGTCATCAAAGTGCCATAGTGCCATGTGCAAAGTACGCCTGTATAAAGTGCCTGTATACAGGCGTACTTTGCACATGGCACTATGGCACTTTGATGACCGTTCCCCTGAGGAAGGATTAAGTCCGAAAACGGCTGTTTGGGAGGTCTACTGTGTTTTCCTGTGCTAGCCAAACGATGAGTATATGACGAGCCTTGTATCTTTATGCACTTTTAAGGAGTAAATACAGCATTTTTGACACAAACTACAGTGTGCTGGTCCTGTCTATGTGGCTGCGTGGGCATGAGATGTTATATATATATATATATATATATATATATATATATACACTTTCTCATTTAAGCTTTTTCTCTTTTTGCATGTACTGTTTAGTTTTCTGTTTTTGAGTCAATTTTAAGGAAAATAATTAAAAGTTAAGTATTAATACAGTATTATGAAATTTTGATGAGTGCCCCAGCAAGTAGAGTTTTTTTCTCTTTTGCCAATAGAAAAACTGTTGTTTTAACTCTCGAGTGCACCGCTGATACAGTTATACATATATATTAGCAACAAATTGTTCAATGCTCTTTGCAGACAGGCATTTTTCCTGGACACCTAAAGGAAGAAATTGTTAGACCTCTTCTTAAAAAACCTACAGTAATTTAGATCCAGACTGCATGACCAACTACAGACCGGTATCAAACCTTCCTTTTCTAGGAAAGGTTATTGAGAAAGTGGTTGCAAATCAACTGGAAACCCACCTGACAACCCGTGATATTTGTGATCCATTCCAATCAGGATTCAGGAGAAGACATAGCACTGAAACAGCCCTGGTGTGTGTGTTAAATGATCTTCTGATGACAAGAGACAGAGGCAGGGCCGGACTGGCCATCTGGCACTTCTGGCAAATGCCAGAAGGGCCGATGGCCACGTGGGCCGGTCCAGCGGTCACTGAGACACGCTGCCGCTCAGTCCGGCGGAAGCGTGTCTCAGCTGTCAGGAGAGGAGAGCGCCCGCCAGCGTGGCTGTGTCTGGCGCGGCGGCGTATAGCGGACTTCAAACCAGCCGCCGGTTCGTGAGCCAATCAGAGCTCGCGGACTGGCAACCAATCAGAAGCCGCCGGTCCGCGAGCTCTGATTGGCTCACGAACCGGCGGCTGGTTTGAACAAAGTCCGCTATACGCCGCCGCACCAGACACAGCCGCGCTGGCGGGCGCTCTCCTCTCCTGACTCACCCGTCCCTCACAGCCGGAGCCCGGAGGAGCAGCAGCAGCAGCAGCGGTAAGCAGCTGCAGCACTGGCTGCTGTGGGGGGCCGGGGGCAATTGTATACCTGGCACTGTGGGGGCAATTGGCTGGCACTGTGGGGCATTTGTATACCTGGCTCTGTGGGGGCAATTGTTTACCTGGCACTGTGGGGGCAATTGTTTACCTGGCACTGTGGGGGCAGTTGTTTACCTGGCACTGTGGGGGCAATTGTTTACCTGGCACTGTGGGGGCATTTGTTTACCTGGCACTGTGGGGGCATTTGTATACCTGGCACTGTGGGGGCATTTGTATACCTGGCACTGTGGGGGCATTTGTATACCTGGCACTGTGGGGGCATTTGTATACCTGGCACAGTGGGGCATTTGTATACCTGGCACTGTGGGGGCAATTGTGGATCTGGCACTGCACTATTGGGGGCATGTAATGTAAATTTCGGCTCATACCGGGTGCTATAATGTAAATTTTGGCTCATACTGTGTGGTATAATGTGAAAGAGGCACCAGTACTAGATAGTATAAGGGGTCCTACTATTGTGGTGCATAATGCGTATAAGGGGTGTATGGTGTGATAAAATGCACTGAAGGCCACACCCCCTTTTGAGTGGCCACGCCCCCTTTTCCAGAGCTAAATTACAAACTTCACATTTCCATACCCCTACTTAAAAATTTCCACTTCAACCACTGGTTGTGTGTATTTTAATAGAGAATGATGTACGCTTGTATGTTGTTAGAATATTAATTATATTTGTAAGAGCATAGACTAATAAGTGGGAGGAGTCAGAAATAGTAAGGGGAGGAGTCACAGAGGTGGGCCTGTGTGCTTAAAAAATGCCAGGGCCTATTTTTAGTCCCAGTCCGGCCCTGGACAGAGGTGACTGTTCAATATTAATCCTTCTGGATCTCTCTGCAGCATTTGATACTGTGGACTATGGGCTTCTGATTGAGCGACTGATACACTTTTGTGCACTGGATAGCACAGTCCTAAACTGGTTCAAATAATTTCTCACAGGCAGGTCAGAGAGAGTATTATCTGGAGTATACTCATCCCCATCAGTGCCATTGCCATATGGTGTCCACAAGGTTCTATACAATACCCCATGCTTTTTGAAGTATACATGCTCCCACTGGGTGAAATAATCAGGTGCCATTGCCTGGTCTACCACTGCTATGCGGATGATACACAACTGTACTTGTCCTTTGCTCCGGGCACTGATAACCCAATAGCAACCCTAAATGGCTGTCTAGCTGAGCTCCAGGAGTGGATGAGTTCCAGTTGGCTGCGACTGGGGCCGGATATAATAGAGGTCCTTATGATAGGTCTGCAACATCAAAGGACATGACTGCAGCATAGCCAACCAACTGGACTTATACTTGGGGATTCAGAATCACAAACCACTGATCGTGTACGGAATCTTGGCATTGTCATGGATGGTGGCTTGACACTTAAACATCAGAAATCAGCCACAATCAAATCCTCATTCTTTCACCTGAGAAACATAGCCAGAATCAAGCACTTAATTCCCTCTGATGATCTGCCACAGTCATCCATGCATTTGTATCATCTCGATTAGACTACTTTATGCCCTCTACCTTGGTCTCCCAGCAAAAGAATTGTACCGCTTACAGCTGGTGCAAAACACAGCTGCCAGGCTGTTAACCAACCAGCCCCGTTCTAGCCACATAACACCCATCCTCTACTCCCTTCACTGGCTGCCTAAAGATGGCGAATCATCTTCAAGATTGGCTTACTGAGTTTCAAAGCATTACATGACCAGGGCCCAAGGTACCTGAAGCATCTTCTGATTCCATACTGCCCCACTTGATTACTGTGATCTGTAGATGAAGGACTTTTAGCAGTACCTACAATCTCCCATAATTCATCTGGGGGTCGAGCTTTTAGTCATGCGGCTCCGACTCTATGGAACTCACTTCCCCGCACAGTGCGAGAGGCCCCAACTATAGAATCCTTCAAAAATATACTCAAGACTTTCCTGTTTACTCAAGCATTCCCATAATTGTCCCTTTAGTATCTACATGCTTCTGTATTTTATGAAAAGCTGTTCTGTACTTCATTATTTTCTGTACTATATTATGCTATGTATCTCTTAAGCACCTTCAGTCCTATTGGAGAAAGAGCGCTATATAAATAAAAATATTATTATTATTATTATTATTATTATTATTTTATTTTTTATTAACAACTCATTATGCAAGTGATTTGAATTGAGTTATCAACTTTCTCTAATACACCCGTTTAACATATTTGCCTCATCCGAACATTCGGGGAAATCAGTGCACTTTCTACACAACTCTCTTTTTTCCCCTTCAGTTATTCACAACAGTGTGATTTTTCCAGTCACATTACACCTTCACCACAGCAGCACGCCAACAGTTCACAAACTGCGCTGTTTCAGAAATACTGCCACCCTTGGCCCAAAAGCCGATAGTCATCCCACTTTGAAACTCAGATACATTGCCCCTTTTACCCATGACAGCAACGAGTGATATGTGTGCAGGAGGCCTATCACACTCCTTATATACCCACAAAGCCAGCGCATGACACATGACGTACCTCATGAGCTAGGTGCTACCAACGTCAAATTGCGGAGGAGGTCATAATACTGTGATTCCACCGTGTGTTAGTACAGCTGTCACGATACAATACTTGCTTTTACCTAGTTTTGCTCTTCTATTAAGAGTGATACTGAATGAGAAGTATCACTCACCCTCCTAGTTTCATTCACTCCTATGTAAACCAGTCCAGAACTGTGGCCCAGTACAGAGTACAATACAATCTAATAATCTGACACAGTCACAGGGTATCAAATGGTTGGTTGTGCTCTTTTTTTTATAGGCATCATGATGATGCTTTCTCCAATAGAGTGTGTTTTTAGCACTTTCAGTTGGCATTCTATTATTTAGATGTTTTGGCCATTGGTTCGAATGAAATGCAGGCTGGACCAGAATGGAATTATGGCTGGACCAGACTAGAATGGAATGCATGCTGGAATGGACTAGAAGCTGAATGCTGGAACACAGTGGAAGTATGGTAGCTGATGAGTTGCAACTGAGATAATAGGTGGTGGCCTGCAATGAGTAGGTGAGAAGACTATCGTAGATGTGTTGTGTGACAGACAGTCGTTGCAAAAGCTCCCACAGACGATTTATTATAAATTGGTAGAGTAGTGAGGTAAAGCTGGAATGTCAGTGTTGCTATAATGCTGCAATGGCAGTACTGGAAACGGTAATGGCTCATGCTTGTTCAATGGAAATGGAATACAGGTCAACGGTATAGAGGCAGAACTCAGACAATAGCAGAGCACTGGTCGCAGGAGTGTTAATATAGGCTGACAGTAGATGTGCTGATATCAGATAACAGGTAATGATACTGGTAGCAGGAAAGCTGAATACAGACGTGCAGACTGTAGGGGATCACACAGAGTGACTGGATTTGAAGATATTCACAATGTGACAACTGCAGGCTGGAGTAATACTCTGCAGTGTAGGAACCAGCAGACTGCAGGCAGGGTGGAACTTTAATCTGGAATTGATATTCAGGATTTGTTGCAGGAAAGAGACAGCGCTCTGGTGAGATGAATGAGAGTTGATTGCAGCTTAAGCTGGGTATACACTGGGTGATATATTGAATGCCAAAATATTTCGAGCCTGTCTGCGGGTGTGTACTCTCCATATGTCTGAATGAAAGTTGTTCACAGACATATCACGTCAACTGTGCAGCACAGCCAATGGTCAATATATCTAAAGATATATTTAAAGATATATCGGTGCATCTGGCTGTGTGTTTGGTGGTCCACTGGCCACCCATACACTTGCTGCAGGGCTGACGTCACAGCTGGGCAGGCAGATTTAAATATCTTGGTCAGGAGTGTACCCAGCCTTAGAGAAGGATCCTTCTGTAAAGTGCTGAAGCAGGGTAAGACAGCAATGTGGGAATTGCTCAAGTTTTGCAGAGTAGAGCTGCAAGTGCTTAGCAGTGTTGGAAGCTGCACAGGTTTTGCAGATACAAGAGCCAGAAATCTCTTTAGAAGACTAGTGGTGAGACAAGTTGTACTGGCAATGGATGTTGCTCCTGGACTTTAAATAGGAAGCCTTGGCTGCTGATTTGCAGCCGCAGTCAGATTCAGTAAAGCTGGACTTGGACTGGAGTGATAACAGTCAGCCGACTCAGAGCAAGATAGCGGCATCGATGTCCCAGCTCCACAATGCAAAGTACAGTTAAAAAACATGTCCTGCAGGACAGGTGAGTGATGAATTGCATAGTGCATGAAATGGGTTTTGTATGTCCAATTTGTGGCAGTTCAGTGCATAAAACTGGTTTTGTAGGACCGGTCTGTGACAGGTTGGTTTTAATTAGTGATGAGCGGGTTCGGTTTCTCCGAAACCGAACCCCCCTGAACTTCACCTTTTCCACACGGGTCCGAGGCAGGTTAGAACCTTCCCGCCTTGCTCGGCTAACCCGAGCGCGCCCAAACGTCATCATCCCGCTGTCGGATTCTCGCGAGATTCGGATTCTATATAGCAGCCGCGCGTCACCGCCATTTTCACTCGTGCGTTGGAGATGATAGGGAGAGGACGTGGCTGGCGTCCTCTCCGTTTATTGTAGAAATTGATTGGTTGACTTTATTTCTTATTTGTGAGGAGGATTGGGGAGCAGCTGTTAGGAGTACAGTGCAGAGTTTTGCTGATAAGTGACCACCAGTTTTTTTATCCGTTCTCTGCCTGAAAAAAACGCTCCATACCATATCTGTGCTCAGTGTGCTGCATGATATATCTGTGCTGAGTGCTCACACTGCTTAATTGTGGGAACTGGGGATCAGCTATAGCAGGAGTAGAGTGCAGAGTTTTGCTGACAGTGACCACCAGTATACGTTGTCTGCCTGAAAAACACTCCATATCTGTGCTCACAGTGTGCTGCTTTATTGTGGGGACTGGGGACCACCAGTATAATTAATATTATATAGGAGTAGTACAGTGCAGAGCTGTACCTACCTGTCATCACTCGTCATCCATTAAGTATACTATCCATCTGCATTGTATACCTGTGGTGCATTTTAGACAATTTTGCAGTTTGCTGACAGTGTCCACCAGTATACTATATATAGCAGTATGGTAGGCCACTGCTGTGTACCTACCTCTGTGTCGTCACTCGTCATCCATTAAGTATACTATACATCTACATTCTATACCTGTGGTGCATTTTAGACAGTTTTGCAGTTTGCTGACAGTGTCCACCAGTATACTATATATAGCAGTACGGTAGGCCACTGCTGTGTACCTACCTCTGTGTCGTCACTCGTCATCCATTAAGTATACTATCCATCTACATTCTATACCTGTGGTGCATTTTAGACAGTTTTGCAGTTTGCTGACAGTGTCCACCAGTATACTATATATAGCAGTACGGTAGGCCACTGCTGTGTACCTACCTCTGTGTCGTCACTCGTCATCCATTAAGTATACTATCCATCTACATTCTATACCTGTGGTGCATTTTAGACAGTTTTGCAGTTTGCTGACAGTGTCCACCAGCATACTATATATAGCAGTACGGTAGGCCACTGCTGTGTACCTACCTCTGTGTCGTCACTCGTCATCCATTAAGTATACTATCCATCTGCATTGTATACCTGTGGTGCATTTTAGACAATTTTGCAGTTTGCTGACAGTGTCCACCAGTATACTATATATAGCAGTACGGTAGGCCACTGCTGTGTACCAACCTCTGTGTCGTCACTCGTCATCCATTAAGTATACTATCCATCTACATTCTATACCTGTGGTGCATTTTAGACAGTTTTGCAGTTTGCTGACAGTGTCCACCAGTATACTATATATAGCAGTATGGTAGGCCACTGCTGTGTACCTACCTCTGTGTCGTCACTCGTCATCCATTAAGTATACTATCCATCTACATTCTATACCTGTGGTGCATGTTAGACAGTTTTGCAGATTGCTGACAGTGTCCACCAGTATACTATATATAGCAGTACGGTAGGCCACTGCTGTGTACCTACCTCTGTGTCGTCACTTGTCATCCATTAAGTATACTATCCATCTACATTGTATACCTGTGGTGCATTTTAGTTTTGCGCAGTAAATATAGTAGTAGGCCATTGCTATTGATACTGGCATATAATTCCACACATTAAAAAATGGAGAACAAAAATGTGGAGGTTAAAGGGAAAGATCAAGATCCACTTCCACCTCGTGCTGAAGCTGCTGCCACTAGTCATGGCCGAGACGATGAAATGCCATCAACGTCGTCTGCCAAGGCCGATGCCCAATGTCATAGTAGAGAGCATGTAAATTCCAAAACACAAAAGTTCAGTAAAATGACCCAAAAATCAAAATTAAAAGCGTCTGAGGAGAAGCGTAAACTTGCCAATATGCCATTTACGACACGGAGTGGTAAGGAACGGCTGAGGCCCTGGCCTATGTTCATGGCTAGTGGTTCAGCTTCAAATGAGGATGGAAGCACTCATCCTCTTGCTAGAAAAAGAAAAGACTTACCTGTAAGCTGGAAAAAGCACAGCAAAGAACTGTGCGTTCTTCAAAATCACAAATCCCCAAGGAGAGTCCAATTGTGTCGGTTGCGATGCCTGAACTTCCCAACACTGGACGGGAAGAGCTTGCGCCTTCCACCATTTGCACGCCCCCTGCAAGTGCTGGAAGTAGCACCCGCAGTCCAGTTCCTGATAGTCAAATTGAAGATGTCACTGTTGAAGTACACCAGGATGAGGATATGGGTGTTGCTGGCGCTGGGGAGGAAATTGACAAGGAGGATTCTGATGGTGAGGTGGTTTGTTTAAGTCAGGCACCCGGGGAGACACCTGTTGTCCGTGGGAGGAATATGGCCCTTGACATGCCTGGTCAAAATACAAAAAAAATCAGCTCTTCGGTGTGGAATTATTTCAACACAAATGCGGACAACAGGTGTCAAGCCGTGTGTTGCCTTTGTCAAGCTGTAATAAGTAGGGGTAAGGACGGTTACCACCTCGGAACATCCTCCCTTATACGTCACCTGCAGCGCATTCATCATGTCAGTGACAAGTTCAAAAACTTTGGGTGACAGCGGAAGCAGTCCACTGACCACTAAATCCCTTCCTCTTGTAACCAAGCTCCTGCAAACCACACCACCAACTCCCTCAGTGTCAATTTCCTCCTTACCCAGGAAAGCCAATAGTCCTGCCGGCCATGTCACTGTCAAGTCTGACGAGTCCTCTCCTGCCTGGGATTCCTCCGATGCATCCTTGAGTGTAACGCCTACTGCTGCTGGAGCAGCAGTTGTTGCTGCTGGGAGTCGATCGTCATCCCAGAGGGGAAGTCGGAAGACCACTTGTACTACTTCCAGTAAGCAATTGACTGTCCAACAGTCCTTTGCGAGGAAGATGAAATATCACAGCAGTTATCCTGCTGCAAAGCGGATAACTGAGGCCTTGGCAGCCTGGGCGGTGAGAAACGTGGTTCCAGTATCCATCGTTAATTCAGAGCCAACTATAGACTTGATTGAGGTACTGTGTCCCCGGTACCAAATACCATCTAGGTTCCATTTCTCTAGGCAGGCGATACCGAAAATGTACACAGACCTAAGAAAAAGACTCACCAGTGTCCTAAAAAATGCAGTTGTACCCAATGTCCACTTAACCACGGACATGTGGACAAGTGGAGCAGGATAGACTCAGGACTATATGACTGTTACAGCCCACTGGGTAGATGTATTGCCTCCCGCAGCAAGAACAGCAGCGGCGGCACCAGTAGCAGCATCTCGCAAACGCCAACTCTTTCCTGGGCAGGCTACGCTTTGTATCACCGCTTTCCAGAATAGGCACACAGCTGAAAACCTCTTACGGCAACTGAGGAAGATCATCGCAGAATGGCTTACCCCAATTGGACTCTCCTGGGGATTTGTGACATCGGACAACGCCAGCAATATTGTGCGTGCATTACATCTGGGCAAATTCCATCACGTCCCATGTTTTGCACATACCTTGAATTTGGTGGTGCAGAATTATTTAAAAAAACGACAGGGGCGTGCAAGAGATGCTGTCGGTGGCCCGAAGAATTGCGGGCCACTTTCGGCATTCATGCACTGCGTACAGAAGACTGGAGCACCACCAAAGATTCCTGAACCTGCCCTGCCATCATCTGAAGCAAGAGGTGGTAACGAGGTGGAATTCAACCCTCTATATGCTTCAGAGGATGGAGGAGCAGCAAAAGGCCATTCAAGCCTATACATCTGGCCACGATATAGGCAAAGGAGGTGGAATGCACCTGACTCAAGCGCAGTGGAGAATGATTTCAACGTTGTGCAAGGTTCTGCAACCCTTTGAACTTGCCACACGTGAAGTCAGTTCAGACACTGCCAGCCTGAGTCAGGTCATTCTCCTCATCAGGCTTTTGTAGAAGAAGCTGGAGACATTGAAGGAGGAGCTAAAACAGAGCGATTCCGCTAGGCATGTGGGACTTGTGGATGGAGCCCTTAATTCGCTTAACCAGGATTCACGGGTGGTCAATCTGTTGAAATCAGAGCACTACATTTTGGCCACCGTGCTCGATCCTAGATTTAAAACCTACGTTGTATCTCTCTTTCCGGCAGACACAAGTCTGCAGAGGTTCAAAGACCTGCTGGTGAGAAAATTGTCAAGTCAAGCGGAACGTGACCCGTCACCATCTCCTCCTTCACATTCTCCCTCAACTGGGGGTGCGAGGAAAAGGCTAAGAATTCCGAGCCCATCCGCTGGCGGTGATGCAGGGCAGTCTGGAGCGAGTGCTGACATCTGGTCCGGACTGAAGGACCTGCCAACGATTACTGACATGTCGTCTACTGTCACTGCATATGATTCTCTCACCATTGAAAGAATGGTGGAGGATTATAAGAGTGACCGCATCCAAGTAGGCACGTCAGACAGTCCGTACGTATACTGGCAGGAAAAAGAGGCAATTTGGAGGCCCTTGCAGAAACTGGCTTTATTCTACCTAAGTTGCCCTCCCTCCAGTGTGTATTTCGAAAGAGTGTTTAGTGCAGCTGCTCACCTTGTCAGCAATCGGCGTATGAGGTTACTTCCAGAAAATGTGGAGAAGATGATGTTCATTAAAATGAATTATAATCAATTCCTCCGTGGAGACATTCACCAGCAGCAATTGCCTCCAGAAAGTACACGGGGACCTGAGATGGTGGATTCCAGTGGGGACGAATTAATAATCTGTGAGGAGGGGGATGTAAACAGTGAAAGGGGTGAGGAATCGGAGGATGATGATGAGGTGGACATCTTGCCTCTGTAGAGCCAGTTTGTGCAAGGAGAGATTGATTGCTTCTTTTTTGGTGGGGGCCCAAACCAACCAGTCATTTCAGTCACAGTCGTGTGGCAGACCCTGTCACTGAAATGATGGGTTCGTTAAAGTGTGCATGTCCTGTTTATACAACATAAGGGTGGGTGGGAGGGGTGGGTGGGAGGGCCCAAGGACAATTCCATCTTGCACCTCTTTTTTCTTTCATTTTTCTATGCATTATGGGCTGTTTGGGGACAATTTTTTTGAAGGGCCATCCTGCCTGACACTGCAGTGCCACTCCTAGTTGGGCCAGGTGTTTGTGTCGGCCACTTGTGTCGCTTAGCTTAGTCACACAGCCACCTTGGTGCGCCTCTTTTTTTCTTTGCATCATGTGCTGTTTGGGGAGTATTTTTTTGAAGGGCCATCCTGCCTGACACTGCAGTGCCACACCTAGATGGGCCAGGTGTTTGTGTCGGCCACTTGTGTCGCTTAGCTTAGTCACACAGCCACCTTGGTGCGCCTTTTTTTTTCTTTGCATCATGTGCTGTTTGGGGACAATTTTTTTGAAGGGCCATCCTGCCTGCCACTGCAGTGCCACTCCTAGATGGGCCAGGTGTTTTTGTCGGCCACTTGTGTCGCTTTACTTAGTCACACAGCCACCTTGGTGCGCCTCTTTTTTTCTTTGCATCATGTGCTGTTTGGGGACAATTTTTTGGAAGGGCCATCCTGTCTTGATTGACACTGCAGTGCCACTCCTAGATGGGCCAGGTGTTTGTGTCGGCCACTTGTGTCTCTTTGCTTAGTCACACAGCCACCTTGGTGCGCCTCTTTTTTTCTTTGCATCATGTGCTGTTTGGGGACAATTTTTTTGAAGGGCCATCCTGCCTGACACTGCAGTGCCACTCCTAGATGGGCCAGGTGTTTGTGTCGGCCACTTGTGTCGCTTAGCTTAGCCATCCAGCGACCTCGGTGCAAATTTTAGGACTAAAAATAATATTGTGAGGTGTGAGGTGTTCAGAATAGATTGAAAATGAGTGGAAATTATGGTTATTGAGGTTAATAATACTATGGGATCAAAATGACCCCCAAATTCTATGATTTAAGCTGTTTTTTAGGGTTTTTTGAAAAAAACACCCGAATCCAAAACACACCCGAATTCGACAAAAAAAAATTTCGGTTAGGTTTTGCCAAAACGCGTCCGAATCCAAAACACGGCCGCGGAACCGAACCCAAAACCAAAACACAAAACGCGAAAAATTTCCGGTGCACATCACTAGTTTTAAATTTTAATACATTTTACAAACCATATACTTGTCTATGTAAGTAAACAATCATTTTTACAATGTTCTTTTGTGTTTTCAAATTTGTTATTTGGTTGTTTTTTGGACACTTTGGCCTTTAGTAAAAAGAGAGGATTGCAAAACCAATGAAAATTGTCCAAAATAGCAAAACCAATGCTCAGTAAATATACCCCTATATGTCGGAAGTCACTGGACAATTAGAGGAATGTACCTGTAATAAAAAAATAAAAAAATGCTTGTTTATGACCTTATGTATTATATATATGTATATATACACAAATAACCAATTTGCGCTAGCAAATTTGATCCTATATTATATATTGTAAAAGCACCTAAGATATGATAGTCCTTGGGGGAGTCGGCAGCTATCCCCAAAAGGGTCCTCTTGCCAGTGAAGAACCAACAAATAGGAAATCGTAAGACAGTGGCAGTAAGGGGAGCGCTCAATATCAACAATTGACAGCTCTCATATAGTCCTTTTATGAGCTTCTTTCAGGACAGAGGTCAGATGAAACTTTAATTTCAATAGTATGACTGATGGTTCTGGAATAAACCCTCATACCAAAATTCACCGAAAACGACAATACTCCTTAATTCAAACCTTTTTCAGATGATTTAATAAAATATTTTTCAATTTAAAATGAAACTCTTACATTATATTAATCCCGACATTCATGAGTCAAATGGTACACATAGGACTTGCTGTCCACCCCAGCCGGGGAGGAGCTCCTTGGACAGCTTGTCCACCCACTAAGTCTAAGACTAATCACCCAACGCGTTTCATCTAAAGATATATATATATATATATATATACTGTATATATATATATATATATATAAATATATATATATACATATATATATAATTTATTATAGTATTCTATATTCCCCTGATACAAATGCATCTGCGAGGTTTCTGTGTAGTGATCAGCTGCTTTCTGTCACTGTGCTCTAAAAGCACACCAGTACGTGGCTGAGTCTGAGACCTCCAGCTTTCTGATAGACACACGGCTGAGTTTCTTCTCCTTTTCTAATTGAAATGAATATCTATCCTCTGTGATATTTTCATTTCCCAGCTGCATTCTAAATAGCACAAGGCTCTCTCCAGGACTTTGCTTGTACCACTGCAGACTGTATAAGTTACTGTCAGTGTATTCACACTGCATAACAAGCCCATCTCCTTCTTCAGCATTGTGTGAGAGAGGGGACTGTTTTACATCTTCTTTACATCCCCCATCTGTAGAGTAAAATAAACAGATCAGTTTTACCTTCTATTATGCATAACATAAAGTAATTCAGATTCTTAGGAGTTGATTCAGTGATGGTGATGCCCGCAATGTGGTATTGACCCGTTGTAGGAACGACAGCAATGCAATTTGCCCAGATTTTGAGGTAGTCGGCCTTGACATTGTGTTTTTGTATATTCATAGTCCCATAGATTTGCTTATTTAAAAAAAATCACAATCTCAGGGCTACTGTAAGCATATATGTACACTTACTTATGGGCACTGCCAGCTAAGCCAGCTTCACCCATGATTGTATTGAACCCATAAGCGGGAATTCAATTCAGTGCAATGTACAGTTACTATAATCAGTAACACACATTACTGCATAATAGGTAAGACAAATCTTGCCATCGGAAGCAAGATAAATTAGGAAATTACTGGTCATAAAGTGACTTTACTCCAAGTGTGGAGGCACTTTCCTCCTAGAGCTGAAACTGAATCCTTTCTTAATATCAGGTCTATTTTTTTCCTTGATAATCCAGTTAGAGTAACCTACAGTATCCACCTACTCAACAAGTAAAAATTCAATGATATGCATCACTAATGAACAATTTATATAATAACTATGTTTTAATACAGTAACTTACATTGGAGATAAATAATGAAGATAAGCAACAGTTGTCTTTGCATAGTTGCTCAATCCATAAAGCAGAGGCTGATGATATGGCGTCACAGTGCAGTCCTTGTTTACATCTACAGTATGAATAAAGTATAGAATGGAGTGTGAGCTGTAATGCAATGAGAAACCATTAAACTCCACCCAATAAATTATTTCCATCATACCTAGCATGTCACACTTCCTTTGCACCTCAGTAAATGTTGTGTGTAGATCTCACCTGTCACTCACTGACACAGGAGCTTTATGCAGTAAAAATGGATTATGGAAGTGATAATAAGGTGATTGAGTTTCTACACACAGTATATACCTAAGTGGGGACCTCCTTCTCCTGTCCCCAAAATAAACACAGAAACATGGAATTTGATGGTAGATAAGAACCACTTAGCCAGGGCCGGTGCAAGGTCTCTCTGCACCCTAGGCAAAGCTTCAGCCTAGTGCTCCCTAACCTGCAACCCCCCCTACCCCACCCCTCCCACCACCACCACCACCACCACACAGGTGGCAACGAGGTGGGCGGGGTTGAATTGTATCATTATACATATACAGATAAAAGGGACAACACTCAAATTTCTAAAGTGCACCGATATTTCAAACGCTGGCATCCTGTCCGCCGGGATGCCAACTATATCCCTTTGTACAGCCCTTGTATGTGCGTATATATATATATATATATATATATATATAGGAAAAGAGGGATAGGGGTGTCAGCGACCGACAGTGTCTGATAAATTATGTAATCATGAAGAACTTGCAGGATACGTTTAAAAAAAAAATATAACAGTATATTTATTTATACAAATTAAACAATAAAATATCAGGGTGGGCTAAAATACGGAGGATATATAATACTAAAAAATGCTGGGTATAAAATAACTAGAACTCTATATCATATAAATTCAATAAGAAAAATATTACACTGATAAAGTCTAGGATAAGAAGGTACTGCTTATCTTAAAAATGGAGAGTCAATTGAGATACACCCAACACCTTTCGTCCATCAGACTTCATCAAGTTCTAGTTCTAGTTATTTTATACCCTGCATTTTATAGTATTAAATATCCTCCGTATTTTAGCCCACCCTGATATTTTATTTTTTAATTTGTATAAATAAATATACTGTTATATTTTTTTTTTTTAAACGTATCCTGCAAGTTCTTCATAATTACATAATTTATCAGACACTGTCGGTCGCTGACACCCCTATCCCTCTTTTCCCATATCTAAATTTAAAGGCAACTTATCCCTGCCGAATACTTAGGGGTTAGCTGACACCTTATATCACTAAAGGAGCATAGGTGTGCGCAGCACATTTTATTAGGGGGTGCACCTCGGAGGGGTGTGTCTAGCACCATCTATTGACGGTCAATGCAATATAAAATATCCACACTTGTACCAATCCTAATAAAGCAGGTACATTGGGGGTCATTCCAAGTTGATCGTAGCTGTGCTAAGTTTAGCACAGCTACGATCCTTAACTCAGACATGCGGGGGGACGCCCAGCACAGGGCTAGTCCGCCCTGCATGTCAGTGCCAGCCCCCCCCCCCCCCGCACAAATACAAAAGCATCGCACAGAGGCGATGCCTTTGTATTTGAGGAGTAACTCCCGGCCAGCGCAGCTCCTGCGGCTGGCCAGGAGTTACTCGTCGCTAACGCTGGCCACAGCGGCTGCGTGACATGTCACGTAGCCGCCGCGGCCCGCCCCCCCGAACGGTCCGGCCACGCCTGCGTTGGCCAGGCTGCTCCCCCTAAACAGCGGCTAAACGCCGCCGTTCAGCCCCCTCCCGTAAGGCGACCGCCTCTGTCTCAGAAGCAATCGCTAGGCAACGATGACTGCCATGTGCCGGGGGTGGTCTTCAGTATGCCAAATGTCGGGATCCCGGCGCACAGTATACCGGCGCCGGAATCCCGACACCCGGCATACCGACAGCTATTCTCCCTCGTGGGGATCCACGACCCCCCTGGAGGGAAAATAAAATAGTGCGCCACCGTTCCCGTAGCGTGGCGAGCGCAGCGAGCCTGCAAGGTCGCCGGGAGCCCGAGCGCCGGCATACCGTACTACACCCTGTGGCGGCGCACTGCGGCGCATGCGCAGTTGGGACCCGATCGCACGGCTGCAAAGATCGGGTTGGAATGACTCGCATTGTCAGATGTTGTGGTGTGCACCAAACAAACACCTCTGATGGCACTCACTACAATTACAGTGCTCCTCCTCAGCCTGGTCTGGCTCCCCCTCTCTTTCCACTGCAAGCTGCAGCAGCTTACTTACAAGTCAGTCACTCACTGACACCGACAGTCGCAGACTAGTACTGCTGCTGCTGCTGGAAAAACGAGTGACGTGTCAATGCTGCTGCCGGCCGCCTGCCAGTATTGAACGCTGGCTGCATGCTGCTCCTCATCAGTGGCTGGCGTTGGCATAGCATAGAAGGAGAGAGGTGGGCATGTGGCGGGTGTGACGGGTGGGCATGCGAACAGCATGATGTAATCACATCACATTACGCTGTTTTTGTACATGGAGGTGGAGCCAGGAGTTTGAAAGCCAGTGGCAGTGGCACTTTTGATTGACCCAGGCGCCCAGTCAGTAATGCAGTCCTGACAGGGTGCAATGCAGAGGGGACAGTAATCAGCCTGCTCGGCGATCACTGCATCAGGCATGTGAGATTGGGGTGCTGGACATTAGGGGGTGCCTGTGCGCACCAGGCACCCCCCCTGCGCACACCTATGTAAAGGAGTGTCTGAACTGTAGCATTCCACTACTCTGTCATTGTATCTATTCACATACACCTGTGGCGCCATGCTCCCACTACCCAATATATATATATATATATATATATATATATATACATACATACAGAGACATCCATGTATTTTTGTGCTCCTTATTGCGTTCCATCTTCCCATCTGTAAGTTCATTACTGCCCCCCTCCCCCCTCCGTTTGTACTGTATTGTGCCTCAGTACCTGAGTTTTCCTTATTATGCTGTTACAAGTGCTATCCACCCACCAGACTGTAAGATCTGTACTGTCTGTGCTCCTGTGGAATCCCCCACAGGTTACTTACCTTAAGTTGTATTCTTGCTTTACACTCATCATTAGCAGGATTCCTCATCCAGACGGCAGCAGCATTATAGTGACGCTGCAGGTTCAGACATGTAGTCAGGTGCTGCTTGCTGCTGGAGAGTCGGGATCCAGGGGTCTGGAGGAGATGCATCAGGGCTATAAGGGGTGGACACAGTGGGGGGGGGGGGGGGGCGGGCCCTCGTTAGCCATTGTTACAGATGCCACCTATATACCTTAACATGACTAGTTGTTACATGTGTCGGCACGGAGGTAGCGCTGGGGCGCTATGTGGTACAGCCTGCGAGTGGCGGCTGCACCTGAATAGACCTGCAGCAGTGGTCAGCTCACGGTAAAGTGAGGCGGTCGCATATAGAGACATCCTTCATTTTTTTGCTAGATAAATTTAGAGGTGTCCTCCAGGGGCCAGCGCCCCTAGGCAGTCACCTAAAGCTGCCTAATGGTAGAGCCGGCCCTGCACTTGGCCCATCTAGTCTGCCACTTTTTTAACCATATTATTACCTCAAACCATATTTGATCCTTATTTCTGTGTAAGGATATACTTATGTCTATCCCATGCATGTTTAAAGTGCTCTACTGTCTTATGGGCCCTACACATTAGGCGATATGCCGCCGAGGTGCCCGACAGCCGATACGGCTAAACTTACACTTTTCCAGTCACATTTGATATTACAGGTTGAGTCTCCCATATCTAAAATGTTTGGGACCAGAAGTATTTTGGATATCGGATTCTTCCGTATTTTAGAATATTTGCATACCATACTGAGATATCTTGGGGATGGGACCCATGTCATATTTGCCCACATCCTGGCTGCCCATCACAGAGGGCAGGGGTGGGGGCATGGCACTGCAAAGGAGATGGCATGGGGCATAGGGGCTGTGATTGTGTCATCATGGCCATGCCTTCCACTATACAATGCCAAGATTACCGGCATTATATAGTCTGACACTAGAAGCAATTGTGGAGCTATGTAGGTGCTATATAATTAATTAGCAGCATTTGTCTGCAACTATGAAATGCAAATGTTTTCTCAGCCCTACACTTTGTTTATTGAAGGGCAATATTTAAATGACATAACTGGATTACATACTGTAGATCAGGCCTGGCCAACGTGTGGCTCTCCAGATGTTGTGAAACTACACATCTCAGCATGCCCTGCCACAGTTTTAGCATTCCCTAATAGGAAAATTGTGGCAAAGCATGATGGGACTTGTAGTTTTACACCAGCTGGAGAGCCACAGGTTGGCCAGGCCTGCTGTAGATTGTAATGGTCCAAGTACTGCACCAAGATCCACCAAAGTATTATGCGTGACGTCCTTAGATACTTGGCCTAGGCAGGAATGAATGCCTGAAAACTATTTTAAAAAGTCATTTAGCACTTACATTGCCAGACAAATACAAACCTGCAGCACCACCTGGTGTTATCATAATGGAATACAGTTAAACGGTTGTTTTTTAAGTCGTATACCTATACCTGTAGCTAGATATACCTATAGCTACTGCCAGATAAAATGCTGATAAAAAAAATACAAGTTTAAATTTAGGCAGAAGATTTATTTTGGAAACTACATACAGCATGTAACAAACAGCAATAACCCAAACTGGCTGCTATGTGGATTGGTGTAGCTTCAACTCTCAGATCTGCTCATCCCTCTCTCAAAAGCTGTAATATACATTTACAGTGGCAAGAACCTGACCAGTCATAAAATAGGGGCCTATGCACCCAGCAGGCTACGCCTCCCTGGGCCAAATGATCCCGTATGTGATGCCTTCTGCATTAAAGGGGACATTCTTGAGCTTAAACCGCACCTACTGTAAGTGAAGAAGGATTTGCAGGAAACTATTTCTGAACTGCGCCATCAAAGAGCAGAGTTTGCAGGTAAGAGACACTGTGACACAGTCATTTACATTATAAATGCCATCACTGCAGAGCAGCAAGTCCAAATGATGGATACTGTATTCGGATTCCATATGTTTTACCAGTGGATGGGATGCCGGCTGTCGACAGCAGCATCCCGCCCGCCAGAATGCCGGCAGTGGAGCGAGTGCTAAGGGTCCCCTTGTGGGCTTGGTGGCTCGCTGCACTTGCCACAGGATCTATTCAGAGGGAATAGCCCTGGTGTGCCAGGAATCCTGAACGCTGGGATCCTGACAGCTGGCAAATTGACTGCAGACAGAAATAGACTAGTGGTTAAACTCTGTCCTCAGGACCACAAACAGTTCTCATTCTCTAGGTCACCTGGCAGATTCACTGACACATTTTAAAAGATGTTTAAAAACTAGGGTGTGCAATCTTATGTAGGGATGTTACAAAGTGTGTATCCCGTTAGTTATAAAAATATAAATATAAATATAAAAATATATATATAGGCTTAGTAGTGTCTGTTAATTTATTCAATTTATTGTGAGGTAAATATACAGGAGTTTGGAGATTAAATGTGATTTATTTAATTGTACCTCAAAATACAAGTAATTCATATGTATAATAATAATATGGAGTGAGGACACTAAATTAGCACCACTAACAGAACGGTATTATTGGACCTATGAGGGGCTAAAATGGTGACTACAGTGTTCCTTCAGCAATCAGTGAGGCACGAGGACAGGAGCAAGGTAGCTCGAGCTGTAGGCGGGAGATTTCTACCCCCTGAGGACTGAGCCTGCTCTCGTGGCCCCTGGGGCTCCGGTATATAAGGGGGAGCTGAAGCGCTGTTCGGGACTTGTGTGTGCGCCTCTGAGGGAGATACTTCTATATCTCACTGCCCGCTACCAAGAGCTGTGCTGTAGACATTGGCGGCGCAGTGGAGATGAAGTGTCTCCCTAACGAGCGAAAGCACACTGAAGAGAATAAAGCTATCGGATGCTGCCGGCAAGAGCGGAGAGCTGAGAGAGCAGAGACCGGCGCAGCTATCCATAGCCAGGAAGATCAGCGGCAGTGACCTGCAGGGTCGTGGAGCCCAGAGAGCTGGGGGAGCTGTGACCGGCAAGAGCAGCGGCGGCCGGTGGGGCCGTGAAGATAAGTGACAGGACAAGAGTACCAGCGGAGCTGTGACCAGTCAGAGCAGCGGCGGCCGGCGGAGCCGTGAAGATACGTGACAGGCAAGATCAGCGGCAGCGACCTGCAGGGTCGTGGAGCCCAGAGAGCCGGGGGAGCTGTGACCGGCCAGAGCAGCGGCGGCCGGCGGGGCCGTGAAGAGAAGTGACAGGACAAGAGTACCGGCGTAGCTGTGACCAGCCAGAGCAGCGGCGGCCGGTGGGGCCGTGAAGATAAGTGACAGGACAAGAGTACCAGCGGAGCTGTGACCAGTCAGAGCAGCGGCGGCCGGCGGAGCCGTGAAGATACGTGACAGGCAAGATCAGCAGCAGTGACCTACAGGGTCGTGGAGCCCAGAGAGCTGGGGGAGCTGTGACCGGCCAGAGCAGCGGGGGCCGGCGGGGCCGTGAAGAGAAGTGACAGGACAAGAGTGCCAGCGGAGCTGTGACCAGTCAGAGCAGCGGCGGCCGGCGGAGCCGTGAAGACACGTAACAGGCAAGATCAGCAGGAGCGACCTGCAGGGTCGTGGAGCCCAGAGAGCCGGGGGAGCTGTGACCGGCCAGAGCAGCGGCGGCCGGCGGGGCCGTGAAGAGGAGTGACAGTACCGGCGTAGCTGTGACCAGCCAGAGCAGCGGCGGAATACACCTACAGTAATAAGCATCAGAGCTGATCTCCGTCTCTTCACTATTCCACCCGGTATCCAAGATTTGATTCACTGTCCACCAATGAAAGGCAAGGTGGGCGTGGCTACCTTTCATGAATATAGTGAGTATCAGGAGGCACTTATTGAAGACATCTAAGGTCTGTAATGCTCTCTCTAATGCGCACCTATTCACCATAGACACTACTAAAGGAACACAGTAATTGGTGTCAACTATAGTTAATATTTATTATTATTTAACACCTGCTCACAGACTTGTGAAAATTTACTTTAATTAGTGAACTATCACCTGCTGACAGTGTTAACGGATATCCCTCTGTAAAATAGGGAATTAATCCTATTCAGCTCCAATCTATAACTGGCTATGTATCATTACTTCTGTGACCATAGACTATAGACTAAATACAATGCTTTTGGAAGATTTAATTACCAACGCTCACAGGAGTAATAACCAATACAAGTAAATCCAGCCAGTCTAGCATCGAATGGATACAATTTACTACAATAGAAACACAGTATTCATTAAAGGAATATTTCTTCAGCTCAGAGTTAACTGTAGTTAAGACAGATTGATCCTCCACACAGCGGATAGCATTCTTTATTATCCATGAGCACCATCAGCTTTTATTAAGGATTACAGGAGGATTATTTGTTACAGATGTTCTGCGTAGTTAATTTGGAAGAAATATGGCGCCTGGTATCATCCTCAATAGATTATATATGCATATATAATTAATCAACTAATCACACAAGGGAGGATCCTAGCATATTAAACAAAATTACCTAAGAAGAGGAGTCCAGTACCTATTCAGACTATTTCTGAGTGTGGACATTAAGGGTAGTTGTATAGAGAAATATTAATATATATTTATATATGTATTGTATTTGCTATAATTTATTGGTGTATATATATATATATTGATGTAGATAAAAGTTATGGTTATGAAATGTTTTATCTCAGTATTATAATATAAATTTATGAGTGCCCTATTGTGGGGCTTATATGAAAAGTAGGGTAATAAATTTATGTATAATATCTATTATACCTGTGATTAAAGTCTAAAATGAATGGTGTATAGAACCTAATTTACCTGAGTCCTTGAAGTGGAGATGAATTGACTACCAGTCATCAAAAGTCAGTAACCTGTTAATAAAGAAGGAATAGGATATAAGTAGGGGATAGTTAAATTAATTTAGGTATTTACATTAAATGGTAATACAGGGTGTTCCCAAATATACCCTTAGCCTTTTTCATGCTTAGTGAATAAGAGAAATATTTGGGTGGAGGCACTACATTAAGGTGTGAAATATACTGTTAATTTAATCCTGGAAAGTAGGGTTACATTTGGAGGCACTAAGGCTGAGATCCGGACAAATAGATAGAAATGGAGTTTATAAAGTGAGAAGATATATATAGCTGGTGTAGAAGCAAAGGTGTAGATGCACAGAAAAGTGTAAGCATTTTGGGAAATTTTATGGAGATAATAGATGAAGATATTGTAAGTGAAGTAAAGAAAATGTATGGAATAAAACAACCATATATTGTAGATAAATGGAAAGGAATTAATGATGAAATATGTGCCATTCTAATTAGTAATGACAATCAATTAGATGCATCTGTAATACCAGCTAATATTTTAATTGAAAAGGCCCCTGGTAAGAAATGGAAAGTGATGTGGCCAGTGGATAAGTATGTAGATGGGGGGCAGAAGACCACAATGCAAGAGGATAGTAAAATTGAGAGTACAAGTGCAGGATGTTACCAAAATAAAAGTAATACCTCCGAAGTAGAATTATTAGATAAGGATAAAATAGATCCCCAAGTTGAAAATGTAATGGATAAAGTGGTTAGTCATTTTGAACGATGGCATTATGAAGGGGGGTATCGGAGACTGAGAATCTTTTCAGGGGTAACTCCAGTTCCAACAGGAGAAGAGGGCTATGATGTATGGCGGGAGGCGGCAGTACAACATTCGGAGGAGTGGAGATGTCCAGAACATATAAAAAAACAAAGGATCGTGGAAAGTTTGAGGGGACCCGCTATGGGGATAATTCATGCTACAAGGAGAAGTAATTCACAAGCTACTTTGAAAGATTATTTCGAGGCATTAGACTACTCTTGGAACAATAGAGGATGTAGGGGACATCCTATCTAGACTGAATCAAACTTATCAAGAGCCTAATGAAACTCTCACCAATTATATTTATCGGTTAGACAAAATTCTCTACAAGCTGCTAGATAAAGGGGGGATTGATCCACAAGAAATTGATGAAAGGCGATTGAAGCATATATTAAGAGGGGCTCTGACTACAAACCCAGCGGCTCAACGTCTAGGGTGTATATTGCCCAGGGATCCTGCTCCTACTTTAGGTGAATTGATAAAAGAAGTAAAACTAGAAGAGGTGCAGATTGAAAACAGAGAGAAGACTCTAAAGCGAGTTAAAGTAATTGTTCCTACTCCCGAAGTTTCTTCAGTAAATGAGCAGTTACTAAAGTTAATAGAGGAACAAAATAAGAAATTAGATCAGTTGATTTCTTTACAGAATGCACCATCTGTTACACCGAGACTGTCATCATCTGGACGAGGTAGAGGGTTCAGTAGGAGACCTGTAGATAATTCCAATATCACTTGCTACAAATGTGGACAATTGGGACATAGATCTTTTGAATGTAGTCAAGGAAGAAGTTTTCCTTCACTAGTAGCTACACTTGATATAAATCAGCGTGAACAGCCGGGAAACGTAGAGGGGATGTCGATGAACCCCGCACCGGCTCCCAACCAATAATTGTCTGCAAAATGGGGAGTACCCAGTGGCCCTCTGTTATTCCTGAAGGAATGATGGGACAGGCCCCTCTGTTGCCTGTTTTATTAAATGAACGCCTTTGTACCGCCTTACTTGATAGTGGATCTCAAGTATCTATAATTTTTGAAAGTTGGTACCATCAACATCTGTCTGATGTCCTCTTAATGCCTTTTGATGGATTAACTATTTGTGGTTTAAGTGAACAAAAGTATCCATACCTGGGATATGTCGTTACTCAGATAGAATTTCCTCAACAATCAGCTGGATATCAAGACCCATTACCCTTTCTGGCATTGGTTTGCCCTGACTCTCCTGGAGATAAGGGAGTGGTGTCAGTAATTGTAGGTACTAATTCAAATTTATTTAAGATGTTATCTGATTGGTGTTTGGAACAACAAAAGATCTCTAACCCTGCCTCTATAGTTATCTCTGAACTAGATCCAGTTAAGGTAACCAGAGTGGATGTAACTTCCCCAACTACCTCATTTCCTGTTATTCATAGTGACCCTGAGAATGAATTTCTTAACAACATTTCCGAGTGCTTTCAAAACAGTGATATCACTGGGGCTGAGAAGGACCAGCTAATTTCCCAATTAACGCAAAAAGGGCCAGTTTTCTCCTTAAGGGAATGGGATTTGGGCACGGCCATTGGAATAGAACATCGTATCCATCTGAATAATTAAACTCCTTTTAGAGAAAGATCTCGGTGTTTGGCACCGGCAGATTTTGACGACATCAGACAGCATTTAAAGGGTTTATTGGAGAATCAAGTTATTGCTGACTCAGATAGTCCCTATGCATCTCCCATTGTAGTGGCCAGAAAGAAGAATGGGGATATCAGATTATGTGTGGATTATCGTACTTTAAACAATAGGACAATTCCCGACCAGTACACTGTCCCCAAAGTGGAGGAAGCGTTGGATTGTTTACAGGGAAGCAAGTGGTTCTCTGTACTTGATATGCGGAGTGGCTACTATCAAATACTGATGCATCCTGATGACCGCCCTAAAACAGCTTTTATTTGTCCCATTGGGTTTTTTGAGTTTTTAAAGATGCCCCAAGGGATTAAAGGAGCCCCAGCCACTTTTCAGCGAACAATGGAACAAACGGTAGGGGATATGTGCTATCGAGAAGTTCTAGTCTATCTAGATGACCTTATTGTGTTTGGAAGAACTCTGGACGAACATAACCACCGACTGTTCAAAGTGTTAGACAGACTACAGAAAAGAGGGTTAAAGTTGTCAATTGACAAGTGTAAATTTTGTCAAACCACAGTGAAATATCTGGGCCACGTTGTCAGCCGGGATGGGGTCTCTACCGACCCAGATAAGGTGGCTGCTGTACAAAATTGGCCACGCCCAAATACTTTAAAGGATCTTCGATCATTCCTGGGATTCTGTGGGTACTATCGGAGGTTTGTTCCTCAGTACTCCAGAATTGCCCGTCCTTTAAATGATTTAACTAAAGGATATCCTTCCTACAAACATGATCGAACAAAGATTAGGGATCAAAATCTGAAAGGCTTTCACAAGCCACATGAAGCATTTGGTGACCGTTGGACAACATCCTGTGAAGAGGCTTTTGAAAAATTAAAATTCCATCTAACTCATTCTCCTGTTCTGTCATATGCGAATCCGGAGCTTCCTTATGAACTGCATATTGATGCATCATTCGAAGGATTAGGGGGAGTGCTATACCAACAACACAATACTAGTTTAAAGCCCATTGCCTATGTTAGCCGAGGTCTATCGGTCAGTGAAAAGAACTATGCTGTCCATAAATTAGAATTTTTATCATTAAAATGGGCTGTAGTGGATAAGTTTCACGATTATCTGTATGGAGTTCACTTCATGGTGATCACGGATAATAATCCTTTGACTTATATTAATACCACCGCCAAATTAGACGCCACGGGACATAGGTGGTTAGCAGCCCTGTCAAATTATCACTTTACCTTAAAATATAAGCCAGGAGTGCAGAATGCGGATGCTGATGCTCTATCCCGACTACCCCATCCACTGTTTATTAGTCCTAATGATGATTGGGTGGAAATACCTGCTCCTGCGCTCCAAGGATTATGTCATCAAATACGTCTGTTACCTAGTAATCAGTAGGAGCTGTACACTCATTGGGAGCAACTGAAGCCTCTCTTCCTACTATGTACTGTTGGATTAATCCCGCTAATCTAGGAGAATTACCCATCATTTCCAAAGATCAACTACGAAAGGATCAAGATCAAGACCCTGATATTGCCATTGTCATCAAACATTTGAGAGATTCTAGAAGAGTATTGGAGTGTAATCTCTCCCTCAAAAGCAAAGCTTTACTACGACAGAGAAAGAGATTAGTGTTCAGACAAGGCATCCTCTTTAGAAAAACCACTACCAGTGAGGGGCAATCTAAACATCAACTAGTTCTTCCTACCATTCATATTCCTGTGGTTCTCCAGTCACTGCATAATAACCATGGACATTTGGGGGTGGATAAAACTCTACATCTAATACAAGAGAGAGTGTACTGGCCTTACATGAGTAAAGAGATTGAATATTATTGTACACATTGTAAAAACTGCGTCCTTAGAAAGAAGTTGCCCACTCCTTCCGCAAAAATGGTCAATTTGAGTAGCTCTGGGCCCATGGAATTAGTTTGTATGGACTTTCTGTCTTTAGAAGGGCCAAATGGGAGGGAAAGTAATATTCTTGTCATCACTGATCATTTTACCCGATACGCTCAGGCGTATGTTACCCGGGACCAAAAAGCCTTGACTGTAGCTAAGACCCTCTGGGATCAATTCTTCGTGCATTATGGGCTACCAGCTCGCATCCATACGGATCAGGGAAGGGACTTTGAAAGCAAGTTAATTAAAGAACTGTGTCTTTGTTGTGGAATAAAAAAGTCTAGAACATCGCCATATCATCCTCAAGGGGATCCACAGCCGGAGCGATTCAATAGAACTCTGCTTGATATGTTAGGAACTCTGGATACCAAACATAAGCTACAATGGAAACGTTTTATTAATAAATTGGTTCATGCTTACAACTGTACTAGAAATGAATCCACCGGGTACTCTCCCTATTCACTTATGTTTGGAAGAAAAGCTCGACTGCCTATTGATGTTTCATTGGGTTTATCTGTTTCCTCCAATCATCCATCCACCTATAATACCTACGTAAATAATCTGAGGAAAGAACTGAAGACTGCTCATGACATTGCTAAGAGAGCATCTGAACGACAAGGTGAAAAAAATAAGCAGATATATGATGCTAAGGTAAAAGAGCAAGTGTTACTCCCTGGTGATAGGGTTCTTTTAAGACGACTTGGAGCTCCAAAAAGACAAAAACTATCCAATCGTTGGAAAGAAATCCCATATCGAATACTTAAGCAATTGCCTGACATTCCTGTTTATCAACTAGTGCCTGAAAATAAAGAAGGTCCTATTTTAACGTACCATCAACAACATTTGATGCCCATTAGTCAAGATATTTCTTTTGAGATGGAAAATGCTAATATGGATGATAAAGTGGTAGGACATGTGAGCCCTTCAACCTCCATATCTCAATCTTCTCCACAAACTGAATGTTCAGATGCTGGAAGAATAGACCAGGGATTCTTCTATAAAGAAGTTCCATATGTTCAAGATGAGGAATTAGGGGAACACTTATCCACCCCTTCTCAGAAGTATGGTTCTATAATCGACTCGAGGGATAACTCTCAACCTCCTTCCATTGAACCCTGGACTATAAATGAACCTAATGATCCTTCCTGGGAGGATACCGCACAATCTCCCAGTACTGAAAATGACTTTATGAATGATCAAAGTAATACAGGAAATGGATACAATCCAAGACCGCACAGGGAACGTAAGCCACCTATGATTCTTACTTATAATCAGTTGGGACATTCATGTAATGAGCCCAGAGTGGTGCATCCTAGCCTTATATATACTTGGCCATACTTTGGGTATATGGAGAGTCAACTACTAAATGAATGGTAACCCTGTATAGCTAAAAGGTTTCTTAAATGGTGCCCCGAATAAGAAAATTTGTATTAAGTGATTCGGCTCACCAGGGGGAGAAATGTAGGGATGTTTCAAAGTGTGTATCCCGTTAGTTATAAAAATATAAATATAAATATAAAAATATATATATATAGGCTTAGTAGTGTCTGTTAATTTATTCAATTTATTGTGAGGTAAATATACAGGAGTTTGGAGATTAAATGTGATTTATTTAATTGTACCTCAAAATACAAGTAATTCATATGTATAATAATAATATGGAGTGAGGACACTAAATTAGCACCACTAACAGAACGGTATTATTGGACCTATGAGGGGCTAAAATGGTGACTACAGTGTTCCTTCAGCAATCAGTGAGGCACGAGGACAGGAGCAAGGTAGCTTGAGCTGTAGGCGGGAGATTTCTACCCCCTGAGGACTGAGCCTGCTCTCGTGGCCCCTGGGGCTCCGGTATATAAGGGGGAGCTGAAGCGCTGTTCGGGACTTGTGTGTGCGCCTCTGAGGGAGATACTTCTATATCTCACTGCCCGCAACCAAGAGCTGTGCTGTAGACATTGGCGGCGCAGTGGAGATGAAGTGTCTCCCTAACGAGCGAAAGCACACTGAAGAGAATAAAGCTATCGGATGCTGCCGGCAAGAGCGGAGAGCTGAGAGAGCAGAGACCGACGCAGCTATCCATAGCCAGGAAGATCAGCGGCAGTGACCTGCAGGGTCGTGGAACCCAGAGAGCTGGGGGAGCTGTGACCGGCCAGAGCAGCGGCGGCCGGTGGGGCCGTGAAGATAAGTGACAGGACAAGAGTACCAGCGGAGCTGTGACCAGTCAGAGCAGCGGCGGCCGGCGGAGCCGTGAAGATACGTGACAGGCAAGATCAGCGGCAGCGACCTGCAGGGTCGTGGAGCCCAGAGAGCCGGGGGAGCTGTGACCGGCCAGAGCAGCGGCGGCCGGCGGGGCCGTGAAGATAAGTGATAGGACAAGAGTACCAGCGGAGCTGTGACCAGTCAGAGCAGTGGCGGCCGGCGGAGCCGTGAAGATACGTGACAGGCAAGATCAGCGGCAGCGACCTGCAGGGTCGTGGAGCCCAGAGAGCCGGGGGAGCTGTGACCGGCCAGAGCAGCGGCGGCCAGCGGGGCCGTGAAGAGGAGTGACAGGACAAGAGTACCGGCGTAGCTGTGACCAGCCAGAGCAGCGGCGGAATACACCTACAGTAATAAGCATCAGAGCTGATCTCCGTCTCTTCACTATTCCATCCGGTATCCAAAATTTGATTCACTGTCCACCAATGAAAGGCAAGGTGGGCGTGGCTACCTTTCATGAATATAGTGAGTGTCAGGAGGCACTTACTGAAGACATCTAAGGTCTGTAATGCTCTCTCTAATGCGCACCTATTCACCATAGACACTACTAAAGGACAGGGCCGGTTCTTGGCCTTGTGGCGCCCCGGGCAAAATATAGGGGCGTGGCTTCAAATGGGGGCGTGGTAACAACGCTGAAAGAATAAAATAAATACAAAAAAAGTATACTTACCATCCCCGTTCCTGATCCAGACTGCTGCAGACCCCCTCCGCCGGCGGCGCCGCTCTTCTCCTCTCCTCTCTTCGATCGATGGGAGAGACGTTATTACGTCTCTCCCATAGAACAGCATAGACACTAGAGGTCAATTATGACCCCTAGTGTCTGTGCCACTATGCTGTGCGGTGCGCGATGACGTCATCGCACATCGCACAGCAAAGGTCCTCTACATGAAGGGAAACTAGACCGTAGCGTCTAGTTTCCCTTCATGGAGAGGACCTTTGCTGTGCGGTGCGCGATGACGTCATCGCGCACCGCACAACTAAGGTCCTCTCAATGAAGGGAAACTAGACGCTACGCGTCTGGTTCCCTTCAAAGAGGGAGGGCACTGCGGGGGGCACAGTGGCGGAACTTGCCCTGGTGCGGCGCCCTCCGGATGGCGCCGGCTCCCCGGGCAAAAGTACCGCTTGCCCGTGGCAAGAACCGCCACTGCTAAAGGAACACAGTAATTGGTGTCAGCTATAGTTAATATTTATTATTATTTAACACCTTCTCACAGACTTGTGAAAATTTACTTTAATTAGTGAACTATCACCTGCTGCAGGGCCGGATTAAGGCTTCAGGGGGCCCGGGGTACTTTACACAAGGGGGGCCCCAGGACTAAATATAGTGTATATAGGAAGGGGATGTACCTTACATGTGTGTGCGTGTGTGTATATATATATATATATATATATGATAGATAAAAGTATAAGAAGACAGCTGTTAGAGGCAGTAACAACATATAGCACATATTATTCAACAGAAAATTAGCGTATGTATACACTGTAAAAACAATATGATATCACACTGTAGTGCTCAGCTAGACTCAGAGGATTGGACGTTGTGGCTAGTCTGCGAGGCACAAGGTCACCGCAAACCTGTCACACAGTAGGTGGTGATAGTATTATGTGGGGGCATGATCTGCTTGCGTCTAGGGATAGGCAAGCTGATGGTTACAACAGTGCAGGATTGTATAATCTGCCTGTCACAAAATGAAGTATATCAACTAATCCTAAACCCTACAGTGCTACAAGAAGAAAACTGTTAACATACACACACAGTATACCTATATCCACACAGCATACATCCACACAAAACATCCACACACATACAGTACATACATACACGCACAAACACACACACACGCACACACACATACACACACACACACACACACACACACACACACACACACCATACCTACATAAACACACTACAATCAGCATGCATACACACACTACACACCTACAAACACACACACACTACACACCTACAAACACACACACACACACACACACACACACACCATGCATACAGTACATACACACACACACACACAATCAGCATGCATACACACACACACACACTACACACCTACAACACACACACACACACACACACACACACACACACACAATACCTACATAAACACACATAGCATACATACACACACACACACACACACAATCAGCATGCATACACACCTACAAACACACACACACACACACACACACACACACACACACACACACACACACACACTACATACCTACAAATAAACAGCATGTCTACAGAAACACACACACACAGCACTAACCAATTTAAGAGAAGAGAAGGAGATTGTGACGGAGTTAGTTTAAGCACAGGAGCTGCTGCTGCACATGCTTAGCAGCTCCTTCCACTGTGACTCATGTGTCCAGTACAGAGAGCGCTGCTGAGGAGAGTTATCGGCAGCTCGTTAGTGCCTGTGGGTGGTCCCGCCGAGTGCAGAGACGGAGATAAGGCTGTCTCCGTCTCTGAAACAGTTTGCTGAACTTAATAAAAAAAAAACATGCAAAACTGCCAGTGCTTCACGGCAGGCACGGGGGGCCCTTAAATTTGGGGGGCCCAGGGTAATGTGTCCCCTGGGCTCCCCCCTTAATCCGGCTCTGACCTGCTGACAGTGTTAACGGATATCCCTCTGTAAAATAGGGAATTAATCCTATTCAGCTCCAATCTATAACTGGCTATGTATCATTACTTCTGTGACCATAGACTATAGACTAAATACAATGCTTTTGGAAGATTTAATTACCAACGCTCACAGGAGTAATAACCAATACAAGTAAATCCAGCCAGTCTAGCATCGAATGGATACAATTTACTACAATAGAAACACAGTATTCATTAAAGGAATATTTCTTCAGCTCAGAGTTAACTGTAGTTAAGACAGATTGATCCTCCACACAGCAGATAGCATTCTTTATTATCCATGAGCACCATCAGCTTTTATTAAGGATTACAGGAGGATAATTTGTTACAGATGTTCTGCGTAGTTAATTTGGAAGAAATATGGCGCCTGGTATCATCCTCAATAGATTATATATGCATATATAATTAATCAACTAATCACACAAGGGAGGATCCTAGCATATTAAACAAAATTACCTAAGAAGAGGAGTCCAGTACCTATTCGGACTATTTCTGAGTGTGGACATTAAGGGTAGTTGTATAGAGAAATATTAATATATATTTATATATGTTTTGTATTTGCTATAATTTATTGGTGTGTATATATATATATATATATTGATGTAGATAAAAGTTATGGTTATGAAATGTTTTATCTCAGTATTATAATATAAATTTATGAGTGCCCTATTGTGGGGCTTATATGAAAAGTAGGGTAATAAATTTATGTATAATATCTATTATACCTGTGATTAAAGTTTAAAATGAATGGTGTATAGAACCTAACTTACCTGAGTCCTTGAAGTGGAGATGAATTGACTACCAGTCATCAAAAGTCAGTAACCTGTTAATATAGAAGGAATAGGATATAAGTAGGGTATAGTTAAATTAATTTAGGTATTTACATTAAATGGTAATACAGGGGGGTATATTTACTAAGGTCCCGATTTTGACCGAGATGCCGTTTTTACTTCAAAGTGTCATCTCGGTAATTTACTAAGCAAAAATCACGGCAGTGATGAGGGCATTCGTAATATTTTGGAAGTCCTAGGAAAAAAATCACGAATCAATACACCATCGGTCAAATACGCCTGCAATTTGGTAGAAATCGGGAATTTACTAAAAAGTGCAAAACACAAACACTGCCGACAATAGCCAAACACTGCCGTGATGAAATACAAATCGTGAAAAAGTGCTAAAAAAAAACAGACCTGCTTTTTTATCCCGTGTTTGTATAGGCATGCACGGATACATGAGATCCGTGCATGTTTTTCAGTGGGAAGGGGTGGGAAATGTTTTAATTTTACCAAAAAAAAATGCGTGGGGTCCCCCCTCCTAAACCAAACCAGCCTCGGGCTCTTTGAGCCGGCCCTGGTTGCAAAAATATGGGTAAAAAATTGACAGGGGTTCCCCCATATTTGAGCAACCAGCACCGGGCTCTGCGCCTGGTCCTGGTTCCAAAAATACGGGGGACAAAAAGCGTAGGGGTCCCCCGTATTTTTGAAACCAGCACCGGGCTCCACTAGCTGGACAGATAATGCCACAGCCGGGGGTCACTTTTATACAGCGCCCTGCGGCCGTGGCATCAAATATCCAACTAGTCACCCCTGGCCGGGGTACCCTGGGGGAGTGGGGACCCCTTCAATCAAGGGGTCCCCCCCCCAGCCACCCAAGGGCCAGGGGTGAAGCCCGAGGCTGTCCCCCCCATCCAATGGGCTGCGGATGGGGGGCTGATAGCCTTTGTTGAAAGTTATGAATATTGTTTTTAGTAGCAGTACTACAAGTCCCAGCAAGCCTCCCCCGCAAGCTGGTACTTGGAAAACCACAAGTACCAGCATGCGGCGGAAAACCGGGCCCGCTGGTACCTGCAGTACTACTACTAAAAAAATACCCCAATAAAGACATTGCACACACACCTTGAAAGTATAACTTTAATGCATACATACACACCACCATATACACATACTTACCTTATGTTCACACGAGGGTCGGTCCTCTTCTCCATGTAGAATCCATGGTGTACCTGTTGAAAAAATTCTACTCACCAAATCCAGTGTAGAGGGCTCCTCAGATAATCCATTTGTAATCCACGTACTTGTAAAAATAAAAAAACGGGACACCCGACCACGAACTGAAAAGGGGCCCCATGTTTTCACATGGGACCCCTTTCCCCGAATGCCAGAAACCCCCTCTGACTGATGTCTAAGTGGGTTTCTTCAGCCAATCAGGGAGCGCCACGTTGTGGCACCCACCTGATCGGCTGTGTGCTCCTGTACTGTCTGACAGGCAGCACACGGCAGTGTTACAATGTAGCGCCTATGCGCTCCATTGTAACCAATGGTGGGAACTTTGTGGTCAGCGGTGAGGTCACTTTCGGTCAACCGCTGACCACAAAGTTCCCACCATTGGTTACAATGGAGCGCATAGGCGCTACATTGTAACACTGCCGTGTGCCGCCTGTCAGACAGTACAGGAGCACACAGCCGATCAGGTGGGTGCCACAACGTGGCGCTCCCTGATTGGCTGAAGAAACCCACTTAGACATCAGTCAGAGGGGGTTTCTGGCATTCGGGGAAAGGGGTCCCATGTGAAAACATGGGGCCCCTTTCAGTTCGTGGTCGGGTGTCCCGTTTTTTTATTTTTACAAGTACGTGGATTACAAATGGATTATCCGAGGAGCCCTCTACACTGGATTTGGTGAGTAGAATTTTTTTAACAGGTACACCATGGATTCTACATGGAGAAGAGGACCGACCCTCGTGTGAACATAAGGTAAGTATGTGTATATGGTGTTGTGTATGTTTGCATTAAAGTTATACTTTCAAGGTGTGTGTGTAATGTCTTTATTGGGGTATTTTTTTAGTAGTAGTACTACAGGTACCAGCGGGCCCGGTTTTCCGCCGCATGCTGGTACTTGTGGTTCTCCAAGTACCAGCTTGCGGGGGAGGCTTGCTGGGACTTGTAGTACTGCTACTAAAAACAATATTCATAACTTTCAACAAAGGCTATCAGCCCCCCATCCGCAGCCCATTGGATGGGGGGGACAGCCTCGGGCTTCACCCCTGGCCCTTGGGTGGCTGGGGGGGACCCCTTGATTGAAGGGGTCCCCACTCCCCCAGGGTACCCCGGCCAGGGGTGACTAGTTGGATATTTGATGCCACGGCCACAGGGCGCTGTATAAAAGTGACCCCCGGCTGTGGCATTATCTGTCCAGCTAGTGGAGCCCGGTGCTGGTTTCAAAAATACGGGGGACCCCTAAGCTTTTTGTCCCCCGTATTTTTGGAACCAGGACCAGGCGCAGAGCCCGGTGCTGGTTGCTTAAATATGGGGGAACCCCTGTCAATTTTTTACCCATATTTTTGCAACCAGGACCGGCTCAAAGAGCCCGAGGCTGGTTTGGCTTGGGAGGGGGGACCCCACGCAATTTTTTTTTTAAGTTTAAACTTTTTTTTTTTTTTTTTACAAGGTGCACAATGAAGCCCTGCACGGATCTCTCAGATCCGGCCGAGATTCATTGTCTTAAAGTCGACAGTGTTTTACAAGTCACTCACGTAAAGCACTGCTTAAAAAAAACGAATGACATCAACATCGGAAAAAACGAAAATGCAGAATACGGCAGCTTAGTAAATTAGTCGTAATCAATTCAAAAAGTTGCATATTTACACTTTCGATGTCATTTGTGATTGAACTTTGACCTCAAACGGGAAAATACGAATCTTAGTAAATTTACCCCAGGGTGTTCCCAAATATACCCTTAGCCTTTTTCATGCTTAGTGAATAAGAGAAATATTTGGGTGGAGGCACTACATTAAGGTGTGAAATATACTGTTAATTTAATCCCGGAAAGTAAGGTTACACTTAGTCCCCGCTTTTTATATTTAAATTGATCCACAGGTGGAGCTAATTATTTCACTTGTGATTCTGTGAGGAGACCTTTATAAAAAATTAACAGTTTGGGGTCCTGAGGACCGAGTTTGCGAACCAATGATCTAGACCACTGTGTTCTGTGCTATAGTTTGAGAATTCAGTTTTAAGCACCATACATACTAGATGAGAAAGTAAAAGATATCGCTCAGAAGGGCCATTCTGAGCGATATCTTTTACTGTCTCCTCTAGTGTGTACACTCAATATCATTAACGATTTGCGTTCCCGTGCTCCATTAACGACCCCCTCCCTCATCTAAACAGTTCAGCCAAGGGAGGACCTCGTTAACTATGGCCATGCTGCAGCATGGCCTCTGCTCCCCCCCATCGCTCCCTTCAGTGTGTATGCTCTTGCCAATGCTGCCCCCCCCCCCCCCCGCTGGGTCCCCGCCACTGCTAATATCGCCGGGTACCAGGGGTGTATCTACCCATTGGTCAGGATGGCACTTGCCAGGGTCACCAGGCAAGGAGGGGGTGCCACCTGGTGGTGCCACCCGCGGCCAAAGGGTAGAAGAGTAGTACTGTCAGATTGTACCTGGTGAGAGTTTGTTACTGCCGACACGGCGCCGGTGTCCGTCAGCAGCACACTGCACTAGTGATCAGACTAGTGTCCGGCAGCACCACACTTGTAATCAGACTCAAAATAAACTACAGCTCCCAGCAGCCCTTGTGGGGGAAGGGGGTAATGACACTGCTATGTGGGAGTGGGAGACCTATGGGGAGTGGGGGAATAGGGGTAATGACACTGCTATGTGGGAGTGGGAGACCTATGGGGAGTGGGGGAAGGGGGTAATGATACTGCTATGTGGGAGTGGGAGACCAATGGGGAGTGGGGGAAAGGGGTAATGACACTGCTATGTGGGAGACCTATGGGGAGTGGGGGAAGAGGGGTAATGACACTGCTATGTGGGAGTGGGAGACCTATGGGGAGTGGGGGAAGGGGGTAATGACACTGCTATGTGGGAGACCTATGGGGAGTGGGGGAAGGGGGTAATGACACTGCTATGTGGGAGTGGGAGACCTATTGGGAGTGGGGGAAGGGGGTAATGACACTGCTATGTAGGAGTGGGAGACCTATGGGGAGTGGGGGAAGATGAGTAATGACACTGCTATGTGGGAGTGGGAGACCTATGGGGGGTGAGGGAAGAGGGGTAATGACACTGCTATGTGTGAGTGGGAGACCTATGGGGAGTGGGAGAAAAGAGGAGTAATGACACTGCTATGTGGGAGTGGGAGAACAATGGGGAGTGGGGGAAGGGGGTAATGACACTGCTATGAGGGGGAGTACTATGGAAAGTGGGGGCACAGGGGAATATGACACTGTTATTGGGGGGAGACATGGGGGTGTAGGAGCAGCTGATAACACTGCTATTAGGGGGTAGGGCATGAGACAGAGACACATGGGAATGGGGGGCTCAGGGGGCTAATTGCTCTGCTATGGGGGAGGGGGCATAGGCATGCACACGGTGGGTGGCATATGTGCACAGGCACACCCTGATGTTGGGCACCCCCCACATGCCTATTTAGTATAGAACCAGCCATGTCCTGCACTTGCTAATTACACATAATACACACTATGCAGTCACAATGTGCGGGAACCATCTCTTCCCGGCCCACATTGTGACACTGTCCGCCGTGATTCCTAACCTGCCAATGGAGCGGACACCGCATACCAGGAGAAGGTTCTGTGTGTGAGCTGTACTGGCTGACAGGGGGAGATCTGTCTCAGGGGGATGGGGGAATCTTCTATATTGGGAGGAGGGGTCTATTCTGTGCTAAGGGAGATAATGTGTCTGAGAGGAAGGGGGATCCCTGTACTAGGGGGAAATAATCTGAGGGAGCAAGATGCAGGTGTGAGAGATGGAAAGTTGGAGTGAGGTGCAGTGCAGATGGAAGCTGGGACCAAGGTACAAGTGTGAGACATGGAAGGTGGGAGTGAGGTGTAGGGGAGATAGAAGGTGGGAGCGAGGTGCAGGGGAGACAGAAGGTGGGAGTGAAAGCAAGGTTTGAGAAATGGAAGGTGGGAGCGAGGTGCAGGGGAGATGGAAGGTGGGAGCGAGATGCAGGGGAGACGGAAGGTCGGAGTGAAGAAGAGGTGTGGGAGATGGAAGGTGGGAGTGAGGTACAGGTGTAATGTGAGAGATGGAAGGAGAAAGTGAGGGCTAAAGAGGAACATGGCACCACAGGGACATAACCTGGATAATGAAGTGAAGGCCATTATTTGCAATCAATGACGCATCTGAGACTAGATTCATACTCACATCGTATTAACATATACTAGGCCCTTCCTCCTCTTTTTCTGCCGCTCATTTGTCCTTCCCTTCCCCCCCCCCCCCCCCCCCCGTCCCTATGGGCAAAGAAAGAGAAAAACGTATTTATATCAATCATATATGAGTCAGCGCCATTAAATACATACAGTTATATGAGGCTGACCATGTCCAATACCACTATATTCCAGTTATGTCACACCCCAATCTCAAGAAAGTTAGCTTTACTCTCAATTAACCATTCATTCCCCACTTTTGGAGACACAATTATGATACTGCAACATGTGTCTAGAACAAGTAATGCATTAGCACATCAACACCTGAGCTTATGTTACTAACAACTATATTCAAATTGATGTTATGCAGGGAGATTAGGATACACCACCAACAAAGCAAGTAAAATAATATGACCACTAACAATCCATATTGATAAGAAAAAACCTATGGAGTCTCGCTCTAATCCCACACACTGATTACACTCGAAGCTCCAATTCTATGTTTACCTAACATGATTGAGGTCTAGATAGACCAATAGAAACAGAAGAAATCACGAGAAGGTGTACACCGGTGTATGAACCAATGAGACTGAACCATTCCCCCTTTTTTAAAGGGTGAGACGACCTGTGGACATTACACACGAATCCCTGGAAGAAGACCCCTAGAGGGTTGAAACGCATTGGGCATCTACTATCTACTACCACACTCACACCGACACCGTACAGACAGTACGGGCCGTGGAAATCTTGTAAGACACAGCAGAGCGGGGGTCACGTGACTCCCCTACCCGGAAGAAGCCATCAGCGACGGAGAGAAACCCGAAGGAGAAGAGGTAAGCCGGTGGGGTGTTTTGTCGAGCCGAATAGCGGAGGAGGGGGGAGAGACAGGTTTAGCAGCTCCGGTCCCGGCGGACGAAGGGCAGTGACGGCTCTCAACAAGCCCACACCAGCTAATCGCCGCCAGATCAGTCCCTGTGGTGACCGGATCTCCCATCACTGTCCGAACCAGGACAGAGTGGGTGAATCCCTTCCCACTGGGCCTGGTTAGTCCAGTGCTCCCTGTCCCCTTACCCTCCCCGCACCAGGCGCACCTTGAACCCCGGGGAAACACCGCAATCACCGTAAGCCAGGTACCATCAGTAGCTCGAGCCAAATAGTCAGCGGGACGCCGCTGACTACTCAATAAGTGACTTTTATTCCATATCACCATTCGGATTTATTATAACCAGCTGGGTCACAGCTAAACAGACTTTCCTTTTTTCCTGACTTATATATATATAATTTTTCCAAGCAATATATATATTTTTTTTTTCCATATATTTCTTTCTTAATATTATTATTATTACTTTTTTATCTTTGTTTCCATTCAATCACTCAAAACAAATAATACCTTTGTTTCCTGGATTGACTGGATACCATATATCATCAGAACTACAGTCAATTCAATCTGGTTGTGCACCCCAGAACTCTGGTCAAGCATTCGACCATCCCCAACAATATTCACATCACTACCAAGGACTTTTTCTAAATAGATCGATTTTTATTTTCTCAATGCATGTACACAAAGTATGCATTTGTGTTCTTTAGTAATAAAACTTTAATATATTTTTCTGAAATTTCGCTTGGTTTCGCAGCATTATCATCTACATACTCATATAGGTTGAGCGCTACAAACCATAAATCGTTACTTGTTCCTGTAGGTCAGTCACCCTACCTTGTAAGCAGCTCGCCGAGCTCATCAACCCAGTGCGCTGGTACAACCCCCCTGAAGTAAAGACAGGGGGAGATCTGTCTCAGGGGGATGGGGGAATCTTCTATATTGGGAGGAGGGGTCTATTCTGTGCTAAGGGAGATAATGTGTCTGAGAGGAAGGGGGATCCCTGTACTAGGGGGAAATAATCTGAGGGAGCAAGGTGCAGGTGTGAGAGATGGAAAGTTGGAGTGAGGTGCAGTGGAGATGGAAGCTGGGACCAAGGTACAGGTGTGAGACATGGAAGGTGGGAGTGAGGTGTAGGGGAGATAGAAGGTGGGAGCGAGGTGCAGGGGAGACAGAAGGTGGGAGTGAAAGCAAGGTTTGAGAAATGGAAGGTGGGAGCGAGGTGCAGGGGAGATGGAAGGTGGGAGCGAGGTGCAGGGGAGACGGAAGGTCGGAGTGAAGAAGAGGTGTGGGAGATGGAAGGTGGGAGTGAGGTACAGGTGTAATGTGAGAGATGGAAGGAGAAAGTGAGGGCTAAAGAGGAACATGGCACCACAGGGACATAACCTGGATAATGAAGTGAAGGCCATTATTTGCAATCAATGACGCATCTGAGACTAGATTCATACTCACATCGTATTAACATATACTAGGCCCTTCCTCCTCTTTTTCTGCCGCTCATTTGTCCTTCCCTTCCCCACCCCCCCCGTCCCGAACATGGGGCATGAGAGGTGCAAGGGGGTAAGTATGGGAAGGAGGAAGTTCAGGCAGGGGTGACATATGAGACATTAAGGCGTTTGGCATCCTGGCAGTCGGAAAGCTGACGCCAGCATCCAGAAACCGCTCAGAATGCTGACATCCCAAAATAGATGACGATGCAGAAAGCCAAAATCCAGATTGAGTTGGTGCCAAAGTCTCCACTGGCAAGCCATGTGGGAGGGTTAGGGTTAGGCTGTGAGAGTGGGAGGGTTAGGGTTAAGCTGCAGGGAGGGATATTAGGAAGAGTGGGTTAGGGTTAGGCACCACTGAAGAGGCTGGGGGGGGGGGTGTTAGGGTCAGGCTGTGGGAAAGGTGGGTTAGGGGGGAGGGATGGTGTAACGTGAATACGAGACACTACTGTGCGGTGTAATCTGAATAAGGGACACTACTGTGTGGCATAATTTTAATTGGAAGTACTATTGTGTCCACACCCTTCCACCACAAGACCATGCCCCATTTCCAATACTCGCACCTTATTTCAAATGTGTATAGGGGGTGGGGTGGGGGAGCAAGACCCTTATTTTGCCAGGGGTGCTAGTGTGTACACGACTTTAGACATGATGTTTTTGTAGTTCTCTTTCATGTTTCTTCACTACACTGCTGTCTGGCTGAAATCCAACACATTTTCTAATTGACAAAGATCACAGATCTCGCCGCCTTCACATCAGTGACGTGCGGTGAGATGAAGCAGAGCCTTTCCTGCCATACTAATAATTGTACCAGAGTTTTTACTGTATATAGTATATGAAAAATACAAAGAACATGTCTGAAATATCTTCTTTGCATTATTCTAATCAGTTTTATAGCCAAAACCTCTGAAGTAAAAAGTCTATGGCAGGTGAGGCAGTGAGGCAGTGCCTCCCCTGCCTACCTTATCCGCACATCTCTTATCAAAACTCACCAACTTTCCAAGAGTTTATACTGCTGCACCTGTGTATAATGCCCAGATGTACCCTTTGGCTCATATTTTGTGTGTAAATCTAGCTCTGGTGGTAGCCAGTGCCTCCTGAGCCTTTTAGCTCACCGCACGTCCCTGCTTCACATAGTTCTGGATGAGATACATAGACTTCAGTTTCCTTTCATTTTCACTTCAAAGGAAAAGTGGCTACAGCTTGTTGCCCCTGTCTGGTAAATTAATCTTGGGTTCCAAGACGACAGCAGAGGATGTTGTCTAGTGGCATCCTCCTATAGGCAACCCTAGTGAAAGGGTACTGGACTATCTGTGTGAGAACTTAGGGCCTAATTCAGACCTGATCGCTGGGCAGCATTTATTGTAGCCCTGCAATCAGATATTCGACGCCTACATGGGGAGTGTATTTTAGCTGTGCAAGTGTGCGAACGCATGTGTAGCAGAGCTGCACAAACTGATTTTGTGTAGTCTCTGCGCAGCCCAGGACTTAGCCGCTGCAATCACTTTAGCCTGTCCAGGACCAGAATTGACGTCGGGATCCCTCCCTGCAAATGCATGGACACGCCTGTGTTTTTCCAACCACTCCCTGAAAATGGTCAGTTGCCACCCAGAATCGCCTTCTTCCTGTCAATCTCCTTGCGTATGCCCTGTGCAATCGGATTCCTCGCAGAATCCCGTCACAGGGCGGCGATCCCCGTTGTTGCCGTCCATCGCGCCTGTGCATTGCGGTGCATACGCATGTGCAGTTCTGACCTTATTGCAGGCTGTGAGAAAGCGCAGCCTAGCGATCAGGTCTGAATCGGCCCCTAAGTGTTGCTTGATGAAAACTTTAGCTAGACTCCCTCTAATATAGTTTTATGGCCCATTGTAAAGTATATTCATTCTGCACAACCTATGCTGAACCCTTTCTGTGAACACCAATACCTAGGCTACACTCTACTTGTCAAGGGTGGTCATTCCGAGTTGATCGCAGCAGCAATTTTGTTAGCAGTTGGGCAAAACCATGTGCAGATATAACATGTGCAGAGAGAATTAGATTTGGGTGGGGTGTATTCAAACTGAAATTTATATTACATTGTAAAAATAAAGCAGCCAGTATTTACCCTGCACAGAAACAATATAACTCACCCAAATCTAACTCTCTCTGCAAATGTTATATCTGCCCCCCCCCCCCCCCCCCTGCAGTGCACATGGGGGGTAATTCCGAGTTGACCGCAGCATCAAATTTGTTAGCAGTTGGGTAAAACCATGTGCACTGCAGGGGGGGGGGGGCAGATATAACATTTGCAGAGAGAGTTAGATTTGGGTGGGTTATTTTGTTTCTGTGCAGAGTAAATACTGGCTGCTTTATTTTTACACTGCAATTTAGATTTCAGTTTGAACACACCCCACCCAAATCTAACTCTCTCTGCAAATGTTATATCTGCCACACCTGCAGTACAAATGGTTTTGCCCAACTGCTAACAAATTTGCTGCTGCGATCAACTCTGAATTACCCCCACGGTTTTGCCCAATTGCTAACAAACTTGCTGCTGCAATCAACTCAGAATTACCCCCAATGGGAGTAATTCCAAGTTGATCGCAGCAAGAAATTTTTTAGCAGTTGGGCAAAACCATGTGAACTGCAGGGGAGGCAGATATAACATGTGCAGAGAGAGTTAGGCACTAAGCGGGGCTAGGGTTAGGCTGCAAGGGGGAGGTTTAGGCTGCAGGGATGGAGGGTCAGGGGGTAGGTTAGAGGGTTAAAGTACTTTTCAGCATGTGTCGGGATTCTGCACGTCGGGATGCCGCTGTCGGTCTTCTGACCGTCGGTATCCCAAGCACTGGCATTCCATATCCAACTTTTTATAAGTTTAGTATTGTAAACAAAATATCTATTTTTCAACCCAACATGCATTGGTTTACCTTTTAAAAATATTGCCGTTTAGAACATATTCATTTAATAAAAATTATGCTTGCAACATCATGGCTATAGCACAGTTGTTAATGCAGCAGTACACCTACCTTTTAATAACAGAAGCAGCCAGTATGACAATTCTCAAGATGCAGCATTATTTCAAGAGAATTCATGAATCTAAACACAAATTTGAAAATAGCTAAACATTCAGTGGAGCTATGGATGTTGTGTTCGGAAGAGACATTTTTCTAACTTCTCTCTCTTCCCTCTGTCTCTATATTTCTCCCTTTGTCTTATCCCATCTCTCTTTTCTCTTGCACCAATCCTTTTCTTTCTACTTTTTTCTCCATCTGTCTCCCTCTTTTTCTGTGTCTTTTCTTTCTCCCCCTCTTTCAGCCATGGCTCTATCCCATTTCTGATTCTGGAAGGATAGCATAGTCAGCATACCATATGCTCTGGTTATGGAGATACTGTGTTGGCTTGAAATTGTGAAAGGTGATTTAGATGGTTTGGAATTGTAAAATCAGCACATATGCATTATATTGAAGCTTAGACATTTTGGAATATAGTGGAGTCTTATGTCTTCTGCTATGTGACTATGGTGTAGCAAAGAATGCCATGTGTTTGGACTTGCAAATTTAAAATGGCTGCTGGCATTCCCTTTTGAACCATATGTTACAGACTTTGGAATCATGGGAGTTTTTCCCAAAATGGAGTCTAGCTTCTGTCCCATGCGGTATTGTAGGGACCATTGTGTTGTTGCTGTATGATGTGTATATAGGGACAGCCAGCCTGGGTGAGCTCAAGTTTCTCAACACAAAGGTTCTCAGCATTGACTAACTGCGCAGCGATCATTCCCACATGTGTAAATTCTCTGCAACCATATTTATCTCCTATTTTGTTGTTAGCCATTCTCTCTCTCCTTCCCCCTTAAATGTAATTGTGCCTTTGTTGTATTTTAACGTGTAGTAACTCGGTTAGGTATTTTATGTTATTTTGGTAGTGTATAACTTGTATTGTGTATTCTTTTGCAATTGAACGTTTATTCTCTCCCTTAAAGGTGTTAGAACCTTAGACCGGTATTTGAGTGTTTATTATATTGCTAAAGGGTTCTCAGAGCGTCACAGATGCTCATACAGCTTTTAAGCTGACACGGTTACACTGCATTACATCTACACATTATCACTGCACAAAGGTTTACAGTATAAGTACATTCCTTAAGGTATAGTTATTAAAGTTTAATTCTGTAAGTGTCTGCGACGCCTGTGTTCACACCCTGTGCACAGCGTCTGCTACGCTAAGGGCGTACCCTTGCGGTACTTTGTGCGCCAATTGCGTACTGTGTCTCTTAACCTTTTAGAGTGTTTAATATAGGATATATTAGGCTTTGTCAATTGCGGGCTCTCACGGGATATCACGTTCTTAATGATGCACTGTACATTACAAACGCGGCTGTAATTGACCGGCTAATGATGGACGCATCGCAAAATGCTGACGAAAAACAAAAAAAAACCATCCACGTTAATGTATTGTTGTGGTATCAGTAAGACGCTGATAGGAAATTTTAAGGGACAAGGCGTTTCTCATAATATTTAAGATGCTAAAATGTATTTTTACTGTTGCAAAACAAGGTTCAAATGGATCATATCGTGTTTGATTAAGATTAGATTGTTTATCTGTTTAAATAGGTTTAAAATTATTTTTAATCGCTCTGCATAGCGTGATAACTAAAAGGAGCTGGCATGATGATTTTCTTTGTGACAAAAGGTCTGTCCCCCATTTTGTGTAAACCTCATGGAGGTGGAAGGGGGAGGAGCAGCGGCCATTTTGGGAAGGAATTTTTTTTTTTTCCCCTAAGCGGCTGATTTTCAGTTGACTCAGGAAATAATCAGCCATCCATTGTCAAAAATAAATCATCATTTAATGAGTTTTTTTTTTAATGCATTTATTTAATCTATATCATAGTCAATCATAAGTGGTTCAGATACAGTTTAATAAAAGTTAATAATAAATTAAATATTTGATTTAGGAAATTGTTTTGTCACTGTCTCTCTTCAAGAGCTTTAACTCTGCTTGGTGTAGGATAACCATTGAAGTGCAAATTAACCTTTGGATTTTTTTTTTTTTTCTCTCCCAGCAGTGAAAGAAATCGCCTTTACAGAGTTAGTTAAAATAAAAAAAAAAAGCACTGAATAAGGTCTCACATAAGGAATAGTGATTGGTACATATATGTAATATCTATATGCGTATGCTTACATCAATGTATGTTATTAGATTAAATTTAGAATTGCATTTTCATCTGTGTATTTTCACATATCATTCTCCTGATTGCCACATACTAGTGATAACGTGCTGAGACATTTGTTGTTATTAATAGTTAAAAGATAAAAAGTAACATTTAAGGGAATAATTGTAAAAGGCACGCACACAATCTCACCTAGAATACAAGGGAGATTTGAGTGGTGTTCAGTGAAGGATTACTGTTAAAGATCATTCACATTGATAAACGTGTAGTGTGTTACTGTGGACGTACCTGGTCTGTGTACACGTGTCCTTACAAGGGCAGGGCGTACGCAACAAGGGTCGACGCACGGAGCGTATATTATGCAACGGAGCGTACGGATACACCCACATAATACAAACCGCACGATAGTATTGTTTAGTAGGCGATAAGGAAATAACGCGATAATAACACAGATCTATCTCAAATCCAAAAGTTTAAAGTTAAAAGAAAAAAACCCTCTCTATTGCAATTCTTCTGGGTTAGGCTAATACCGAATGAAAGGAATTCTGTACAGAAATAAGAGTGTTCGAATGTAAGAGTGTGTATATATAAGATTTTTCTTTTATTACGGAAGTGGGAACCATAGGCCAGTAGAAAGAGGTACACCAGTGAGAGTGATAGCGTGGGGTGGCTTGGGAGGCGTCCCTTGTTAATCTCGACATATTTTTGAGCAGTAGAGTCTGCTGTACATAACAGACCAGGAGGTCACAGAACAAGAGGTTCAGGTACAGCAGACTAGAAGTAGAGAAGCACAACCGAAGAGGGTTGGTGCGAGACCCATATAGGCCAACAAAGCTCATGGCTGAAGGAATTCGCAGCAGAAATTTTCGATTCCACTGATCGTTCCGCACATAAGATTAGTTGCTTGTGTGCAGATATACGATTGTACCGCATGTGATTGTGTGCATTTGCGTGTCTTGAATTCAGAAGAACGCTACTTGCACATTGTTAACGTGATTTGTGTAATTTTTTTATTTTAAGGGAAGTAGCCTGATCACTCAGGGACATTCCAGCGACTGACACTTGTTGGGGAGGGTAAGACACTCCCACACGCCCGAGCAAGTAGAAGTACTTAGGTGCCCTAGGTTGGGTACGGAACCTCTGGGAACTTTGGTCGCCGTATTGGCCAGCGTGGACGGGAGTTAAGTGGGCGGACTTCGGAGCAAAACCCCCACCGCAGCCTTACCCCAAGCATCTTGGTTTTTGTAAGGGTTGCCGAAGACCCTGATTTGGAGTCAGAGGTAGTGAAAGCAGCACCTGCAGAGATGGGGGCCAGTTGTTCAGGTAAGGGGCGATCAACCCAGGTTCAGGTTGATTTGAAACCGATCAATCAGGTCGGCAAGGTCATGTGTGAGAAATCAGACCAGGATGGTCATCACACAGAAATGGTATGCAATGAATGGGAAAGGATGACTGTGCATGACGGGGAGAAGTTTTCCCGGGTAGGTACTTTTACAAAATTTAAAGAGAAGAGTTTGCCTGATTAAATCTTCAAAAAGGCGTATTAGACATTATGATTATTTAACATTGTGGCAACAGGAAAGTGAAATGCAAAGAAATTTAACTTGCATATCTGACTCTCATCTTGGGAAGAGAGACATGGCAATGGAGAGGATTATGGCTGCAGAGAATGGCGCGATGGTGTACGATAAAAAAATGCACTTAGTAACTGTATTAAGAATGAAAGTAACAAATGTAATAATGTTTATAAAAATGAAAGTGTCAAAATTACAAATGTTAACCTGTGCAAGTCGCACCCCATGTTAAACTCCCCTCAGGATTACCAGCGAGAAGGTGAAACCAACACGATGTCAACACTCTACCCAGCAGTCATCATACGAGACACCCAGAGGGACACGGCCAAGTTGGTAAAGGCAATAGCAGAACCCCCTAACGGAGGGTCAGGTGAGGTCGTGTCAACAGGTAAGTACGGTATTGTATGTTACTCACAGACAAATGCATCTTACACCAAAGAGTTAAAACAAAATAGCATAATGGAACAAAATCCTGTCAGGGTGAACACAATATATTAAAACAAATGTACACTACAGGAAAGTAATAAATGGTTTAAAGGAAGTATTAAGAACGAGTATACAAGCCTCTCTACCTAACTGGAGAAATAACTCAGTAACTGCATTAAGGAACTCCGCTGTTGGGCATGAGCAAAACATCATCAAGCACAGGGAAACAAAGAAGCCCCAGATCCCTGTGGGTAAGTCAAAGGTGAAAAGGTGTTATAATTGCCAGAAGGAAGGTCATTTTGCAAGAGATTGTAGATCAAGAAGTAGACCAAATTCATATAAACCCCCTAGACAAAGATATGAGCAAAGTTATGACACACCAAATTGTAATCAGAGATCACATAGGAAGGAGTTTGGGCCGCACCTGTAACATGCAATCAGGAAAGGTGATCATTAGGACTGATAGTAAGCCTGAGGTTACAGTTAATGAAATGGGAGGTCAGTTCCTTGCAGGCACAAGGACGGCCGGGTAGACGTTGTAATTTATCTGTAAATGTTCTTTTCCCCATCTCTGACGTTCATCGGCAGGACCCAAATATCACATAGCTATTTGGTCCTTGCAGAAGTCTACCAAACCCCAGTATGACCTACCAGCATCGATGTATCCTGGCCAGATACAAAGGGTAGGTATGGAAATACTGGTGGGAGAGACTATGCAAGGATACCATTGGACATGTAGATGTGACAGCCTGATGGTGAACGGAAGATCTGACAATGTTTTTTTCTCGTCTGAAAAATGTTTTAAAAATGTTTTTTTTTTCTGTTGTTGTTTATTGTTGATTTATGTGATGCATATATATATGAACGGTTCTCTCTCTCTCTCGTTGTTTTTTTTTTCTCTCTCTCTCTTCTTTCTCATGTTCTCATAACGTTACAGATGGTATGTCACACATTAGTTGGACAAATGGTAATGCAAGATTTATTCTCCTTACAGAAAGAGCGCTGAGCTAGAAGAAATATTGTATCACCAGAATGTTTAGAAGACTGAGAGACAGCATCTTTGAGATGACAGCAGAACAAGAAGAACAACAAGACTAGAGAACTAATTATCGTAACAAGTTTCTCTCCCCCTCAAACTGTTTTTTTTCCTGTACCCCCATTACAAATTTCTCCTTTCTCCTCCTGTAAGATGGACTCGCCTCAAGAGACTGTGATCCGTGTTTTCATGTCGACCCTGATGTTGACCAGAGCAGTCTGTTTCGGTGAGAGTACCAGTGAGGTCGAGAAAGGATCCAGAAAGGTTCTGATGACAGAGATGGAGGCATAGATTTCCAAGAACAACATAATCACCAAGCAAAGGCGAGTATCAGAAAACGATCTGGTAGCATTGACCATAGAAGGAATTGTGAAGGATTGTTAGCTGGAGAAAATTGCATCTGTAGGAATTGTGATAACTTAGTTGAGGATGGGTGCATCAAGAAATGTCAGTCCAGTTTTAACATTAACATGGACCGGCATCCATTGGGTGACTATCACTCATTAGTGGGTAAGGTGTTAAACCAAACAGACTGTTGGGTATGCTCTCAAGTACCTCAAGGTCACAGCAAGCCAGGACTAGTACCATTTCCTTTAACGATAGGGGAGGTACTTGAGTTAAGTGGTGGGAGACCGGTGGACAAGAGGTTTAATATCTCTAGTCCTCCTAGTTTGAAGCTCCACCAATATCATGTGGATAGGTCCTTAGTGTGTTTTAACATTTCCAATCCCCGAAAGCCGGGAAATTGGGAAGTGTCATGGAATAACAAAACCATGACCTTTTCATATAGAGCTGATAGAATGCCTACAGATACAGAGCTCATACGCCACATAGCCGATAGTGGAAAATATTTCCGATATAGGTATAACCTAGGAAGTAGGACCATGAGAGTTGGAGAAGTATCACCAGGATACTGTGCACATATCATACAATCGGATACGTGTACTAGACAGATGGGAGAATTAGGGTTAGGAGAGTTCACATGGAAAATGTGTAACATGGTAATGACATATTCAGTCCCATATGTTCTCACCGATGATGCATATTTCATATGCGGGAGAAAGGCATATGAGCGGCTTGCCCCAAACTCAGAGGGATTATGTTATATTGAAAAAGTACCGCCTGAAGTAATGACTGTATCGCATAACAAAATTGATTTGATTTACGACCCAACCATTGAAACCACGCTGTGATAAAAGGTGATTCCACGACCTGTTTCTTTCACCCGTTTCTCCTTTGTTTTCCTCCAAGGTACAAAGACATCCACTTGGAAGAAGAATTTGACAACCTTTTACACAGACAACTGATGGACTATGCCATAGACCCCCCATATCCCTAGTAACTTTAATTTTACGCTAGCCCAACACTTTTTGTAAGTCTATGGACATTGAGAAAGCTTTTTGCTTGCATTTTGGCAAAAGCCCAAAGAGACTACAGTCAACATGTACATCAAGACAAGACAAGACAAAAGACAAGACCTCAATCGGCAAATGTATATTAAACTCACATAGTTTACGACTGCATTTACCATAATTGCTTCTTATCTTCATCTCTACAACCTTCAGGTAATGACACACATAGTCGATAGGGAATATAGGCACAGATATCAGCACTCACATATCCCCCCATTCATGTATCATCAACTAAAATGTGCTCCCCCATTTTGTTGCAACCAAAAGCCGAAAAGAGCTCAGTAAAGTTTGACAGCCCATCCACAGGCCCGTAATACGGGATAAGAAGGAATTCAAATGTATACTTCGCAATACCTCGAAGCTTGATTTAAAACACGTACGGCACGATGATACATGACCCCCCAAACATGGATTCATACACACATGCTTCTGCTATCTCACTAGGTCATACCCTTTTCCTACCTTCTTCTCTCCTCCCTTACCCAATCATAGAAATGTATTTACATATGACATATATTTTTCTCTTTTTGAACTGTTTTAGGAAGTGGCAGTTATTGGTGACTGCCAAAGGGTGGACTGTCAAAGTCAGAAAAATATCACGCTGCACATTGACATATATGCACCTCATGCGTGTGCCCCCTGCACGTGCACAGACCCTCCCGTGCGTGCGCACACTCGCCGTCACGGGCGCACCGTGTGCGCATTTACGGTAGAGTTTGTGCGCATCTAGCATGCGACACGATCGCTACATATCTAATCAAAATAATGTATTTTATAAGTTAATATTCCCCTGAGTTCAGCAAAGTATGGTATATTTAAAATGGCTCTTTGACCTTAGAGATTCCCCAAACAATAGCTTTCATGTTGGGAGGGCTTCACATGTTATTATGCATAGTTAAGCACAGGAATAGTAATTGAAGATTAATTGTATTCCGAATAAATTACACCTAAGACCAGTCAGACGGAGTACAATAGCCTTTAATTACTCTAAGCTTTGAGACTCAATGAAGAGGGCTGGCACTTTGTTTACGAATGGGGCTGGTTTTGTCTCCAGAAGAATGATTGCTGAGATGTCATTGTCTCAACTGAAAGTGGACAGTGAGACAGTATTCGCCAAACAATAGCTTCCCACAAGACAGGAATTTGTTAGTCATCACCCAACATTTTGCATAACCAAGATCACATATCTAGCCCAGCTCACTGATACAGCTAGCCCACATGCTGTGAAAGACACACACTTCCTGTGGATCACACACCCCCATAGCTGGAACGCAGGTATGATATATCCACTGGAAATATCAGAGCTCACTCTCCCAAAACCACAGATGGCAGATGTACTTTAGCTGCACACAGCTACCTAGCACCCAGAAGCATGGCTGGCTCATCACCAGGACTGATCTTACGAAGGCTAAGTATTGTATACACATGGCTTAATGGCATAGAATAGTTTAAATATGTGTTTGTGGTAAAGTAGTTGTGAAATGATTGGCATAGAATAGTTAGTTTGGAGATACAAATGGCTTAAGGTTAATGATGCTTGTGCAGTCGTGTGATTGATGGGTGTTTGTGATGATACTCTATGAAATCTGTAATGAATTGGAACAGTAGACAATCTGTAGCATAGCATCTCTGGTATACATTTATGGATGGTGATTTATAACAGATTATAGTAGTTTTACATGATGCATCTTGCTGAAGGTTAGAAGTCAAAACATACTTCCTTTTGTTACAGTAGTCATGTGCTTGTAGCAATAGCAGGCTGATACTTGTGGGTTCCTGGTAATCTGGCCTTGTGATGGCTCATATGGACAGCATGAGATATGTGGTGCTGATTCTGGAAGGATAGCATAGTCAGCATACCATATGCTCTGGTTATGGAGATACTGTGTTGGCTTGAAATTGTGAAAGGTGATTTAGATGGTTTGGAATTGTAAAATCAGCACATATGCATTATATTGAAGCTTAGACATTTTGGAATATAGTGGAGTCTTATGTCTTCTGCTATGTGACTATGGTGTAGCAAAGAATGCCATGTGTTTGGACTTGCAAATCTAAAATGGCTGCTGGCATTCCCTTTTGAACCATATGTTACAGACTTTGGAATCATGGGAGTTTTTCCCAAAATGGAGTCTAGCTTCTGTCCCATGCGGTATTGTAGGGACCATTGTGTTGTTGCTGTATGATGTGTATATAGGGACAGCCAGCCTGGGTGAGCTCAAGTTTCTCAACACAAAGGTTCTCAGCATTGACTAACTGCGCAGCGATCATTCCCACATGTGTAAATTCTCTGCAACCATATTTATCTCCTATTTTGTTGTTAGCCATTCTCTCTCTCCTTCCCCCTTAAATGTAATTGTGTCTTTGTTGTATTTTAACGTGTAGTAACTCGGTTAGGTATTTTATGTTATTTTGGTAGTGTATAACTTGTATTGTGTATTCTTTTGCAATTGAACGTTCATTCTCTCCCTTAAAGGTGTTAGAACCTTAGACCGGTATTTGAGTGTTTATTATATTGCTAAAGGGTTCTCAGAGCGTCACAGACGCTCATACAGCTTTTAAGCTGACAAGGTTACACTGCATTACATCTACACATTATCACTGCACAAAGGTTTACAGTATAAGTACATTCCTTAAGGTATAGTTATTAAAGTTTAATTCTGTAAGTGTCTGCGACGCCTGTGTTCACACCCTGTGCACAGCGTCTGCTACGCTAAGGGCGTACCCTTGCGGTACTTTGTGCGCCAATTGCGTACTGTGTCTCTTAACCTTTTAGAGTGTTTAATATAGGATATATTAGGCTTTGTCACCATCTCTTTCTCTGTGAGGGCCGGATGTACTAAGCCTTGAAAAGTGATAATTTCACAGTGATAAAGTACCAGCCAATCAGCTCCTAACTGTAATTTTTCAAACACAGCCTGTGATATGGCAGTTAGGAGCTGATTGGCTGGTACTTTATCTCCGTGAAATTATCACTTTTTAAGGCTTAAGGGTGGTACAGACGGAGAGATAGATTGACTAGATAGCTTAGAAATTAAGCATGGATCTCTCTGTGTGTATGCCCCATCGCTATAGCGATGCTCGGTCCCTCTGAGTGGCGGAGAGATGTGTACTGATGTGCTAGATCGCACGCAGCCACTGCGGCCCGCCTCCACAATGGTCCGAACATGCCTCCGTTGTCCAGACCACGCCCCGCCAATGGCATTCTAACGCTGTTGGCAGCTCCCTCCTGCCCCGCAACCGCCTCAGCCTGTCAATCAGGCAGAGGCGATCACAGCCAGTGAGATGCTGTTAACATCTCACTGGGCTCCCGGGGTGCGCACGCGCAGTGTGGCCGCTGCGCGTGCACACTCCGCAAAATAATTCAGACTGCGATCGCTGCCGCTGCAGCGGTGCAGTCTGAATTACCCCCTTTAGGGGGACATTTACTAAGCAGTGATAATAGCGGAGAAATGAGCCAGTGGAGAAGTTGCCCATGGCAACCAATCAGCACTGGAGTAACAGCTATAATTTGCATACTATAAAATGTATGAAATAAGCTGCTGATTGGTTTATAGGGCCACTTCTCCACTGGCTCACTTCTCTGCTTTTATCACTGCTTAGTAAATGTCCCACTAAGTCAGTGCAGGCTCTGTGGAGCATTGGGAATGAAAACCTGACTGAAGAGCATCTAATGGATTGTGTGAAGAAAGGAAGTGTGTGAACTCAGCAAAAACAAGCCTTGCAATAAACTGGAGGGGCATGGGAATCAAAAGATCGCATGGTAATCTGCCAGAGAGCTATATAGGAGTAAAGGCCGGTACTCACCAGCCGATGCGCGAACCGCTCAGCACACATCTCTCCCGCCGCTCAGCACAGTGCGATGTGTGCTGAGCATGCGGGGGCGCTCATTTCACCCTGCGGGTGAAACGAGTGACCCGCTAGATTGGCCTGCACTGAAAGGCCAATCTAGCACCAGCGATAGCGATGCGCAGAGCTGAGCATCGCTATCGCTGTGGGAGCTACACACGGAGTGATCCTGCTTAAAATCTAAGCAATCTAGTCAGATTGCTTAGATTTTAAGCAGCGATCCCTCTGTGAGTACCCCCATTAAGAACTGCATGCTTGTATAATAATATGGCAAAGATACAAGTTGATAGATAAGACTGGGATAAGCACAGGCACTAATAGATGAATGGGGTCAAATGGACAGCTTGTAGAGTGGGAGGAGTAGATATGTCCTTTTTAGGATCAAGTAAAGAATAACTGTAACAGGTTAAGGGAAGAGGATGGCGTTTCATGTTGTTTCTTGTTACTTTATCCTTAAAGTAGGAAGCAGGAAAACGTGATCAGCGATGGCTGTCAGAGGGTATTGGGTAGGAAAAGATCACAGAGTTAAAAGTATTTCTAGGCATCTGGAGTATGAATACTGTATTTGCATTTTTAGTACATTTTCATTAAACATGTACAGTTTAAGAAAATAAAAACAGAAACCAGTTCTGTCTTACATGATCTAAAGAGTCCTTGATGGTTATCTGCTATGACAGCCTACGTTTCCTTTACACAAATGCATCTGCGAGGTTTCTGTGTAGTGATCAGCTGCTTTCTGTCACTGTGCTCTAAAAGCACACCAGTACGTGGCTGAGTCTGAGACCTCCAGCTTGGTGATATACACACGGCTGAGTTTCTTCTCCTTTTCTAATTGAAATGAATATCTATCCTCTGTGATATTTTCATTCACCTGCTGAATTCTTAATAGCACAAGACTCTCTCCAGGACTTTGCTTGTACCACTGCAGACTGTATAATGCACTGTCAGTGTATTCACACTGCATAACAAGCCCATCTCCTTCTTCAGCATTGTGTGAGAGAGGGGACTGTTTTACGTCTTCTTTACATTCTCCATCTGTAAAGTGAAACATGCATATAACATATCAGTTTTATCTAGTATTATGTCATACATTTAAATCAGGGTCTTGATAACAATTCCTTATTATCCTTGGTATTACAGTTAGTTTGATTTATCCTATTGATCACATAGTAATAGTTTAAGGTTGTGCACTGGACGGTATCTGTAGATAGCGGAGTACAGTATATTCTATTTAGTGCCGTATTTGATCTAAAAGCATTGCTTCTTTCACTCGAGAAATACTGTAAAATACATACACTGCCATATTCTTCTTGTTGACTATGTAATTAAAGCATAGAACATGTTTATAGCATAGATATGTTGAATGATTAAATATAGTTACTCACAGTAGAGATAAATAATGAAAATGAGAGTCAGTTGACTTTGCATAGTTATCCAGTCTATATAGCAGAGGATGGTGAGCTGCAGTCACAGAGCAGTCCTTGCTTATATCTACTGTACTGTATGAATACAGCACAGAACTTAATGTGAGCCTAGTTCAATGAGAAACCATTAAACTCCACCCATCTAAACCACAACAAATAGACCTAACCATATCACACACTTCAGTAAATGCTGCATTTATTTCTCACTTGCTACTCACTAACATATATCACACTTGGAATAGGTACAGAAGAAGAAATAAATACAAGAAAAGATAGATAACCACACAAACAAAATAGGTTACATTCAGATGGGTGTAGTATGGTTTGCCGGCGGTCAGGGTCCCGGCGACCAGCATACCTGCGCCGGAATCCCAACCGCCGGCATACCGACAGCTGGGAGAGTGCAAATGGGCCCCTTGCGGGCTCCCTGCTATCTATTCTCCCTCCAGGGGGGTCAGGGACCCCCAAGAGGGAGAAAAGATGTCGGTATGCCGGCGGTCGGGATTCCGGCGCCGGTATGCTGGTCGCCGGGACCCTGACCGCCGGCAAAACATACTACACCCATCTGAATGTAACCTATTTTGTTTGCTGGATTCCGGCGCCGGTATGGTGGTCGCCGGCAACCAGCAGACCACCCCATTCAGATGCGACCACTTTTGGTTGACATGCACTAAGTCGAAACTGGAAAAAGGTTGACATGGACTGAAGATCGACATGAAAAAGGTTGACTCTGAAAAAAGGTGAACATGAGGTTTTTTTTTTTTACTGATTTTGGTGTCGTTTATTCTGGAAAATCAGCGGGAACCCCAAGTAGTGCACCACGTCCCCTCGCATGGCTCACTTCAATCGCCATTCTTCGGGCAAGGTTACTATTCCCAATCATAGTCCACGTCGATCGTAAAGTATGAAAAAGTAAAAAAAATTACAAAAAAGTGAAAGACTCATATCAACCTTTTTCTGTGTTGTCCTTTGTCATGTCAATCTTGTGTCAAAGTCGACATTTGAACCATATTGACCTAATGCATGTCGACCAACAGCGGTCGACCTATTGACAGCCGACCTAAGTGTGGTCGACCTAACAACTGCATAGCCATTCAAATTCAGTATTGAAATTTAGATCTTTATTCCCAGACTCTACACATAAATGACTTATGATTATCTGGTATAATAAATATGCTTTTCTGTAGGTCCAGAAGGTGCTCCAGGAAGTTTGAAATAATCAATAATAAATTTGGTAAGACCAAAGTATTCCAAACAGAAAATTATACTCTGGATCAAAATGGGTGTAGGTGTATGTTTTAAATTCCTATTTGTATTGGTTCTGCTTTAAAAACAAAGGCACCTAAATATTTTACCAAACAAAAGACATAGCAAAATGTACAAAACATGGTGTTAAGTTATAAACAAAAATACAGGACAACATATAGTGTAACATGAATTTTTAATAACACAATTTCAGTTATCCAAGTTTATAATATTTTCAGAACCGATCGAAATTGCTGACCCTTTGATAAAGCTAATTTATAGCTAAATGTTGTCAAGAAGTCCCTGGGGGTCACCGCACAGATCTAGTGTCACACCCACCTCAGCTATAGTGGCAATAAGATGTCCCACTCTGCCAGTGCCATAACTAGACATTTTGATGCCCTGTGCCAGAAAGAGAATTGGTACCCCTCCCCCCATTTTTAAAAAAGGGACAGTGCGCGTCCAAGGCGCACGTCAAGAATATAGGGGAGTAGCTTTATGGGGAATGGGTGTGGTTATAGTAGTGTCAATTAACATTACACCCCACTGTAGTGATCATTATTCACGTTACACTTCACAGTAGTGCCCCTTATACACATTACATCACATAATAGAGTCCCTTAAAAACATTGCACCAGGTACAGCCCCTTATATACATTACACATGGATATAGGCAAACACCATTCTGTTAACCACTGGTTGTATGGGTGCAGTTGCAACAGTCTCATATATCAGCAGCTTCACCGTTTGTGAAGCTAGCAGCATCTTACCAGCGTGTTACACACCGGCTTCATTATTCTGTTGGCGGCCGCTTTTCAACACGCAGCTATCTCATCTCCGTCACTCGCTTGACATCACTACAATATCCTCTCTCTGGACAGCACAACTGTGAGCAATGCAGGACTCCTAAACCGAGGACGCTCGGTCGGACAAGCTCCCCTCCTTCCCTTTGAGAGGTATTTTCCATACACTTGTGTGATTGAACTTTCCACAACAAACGATGAAGCCGCTGACATATGAGACTGTTGCAACTGCACCCATACAACCAGTGGTTAACTGAATGGTGTTTGCCTATATCCATGTGGATACTTCTATAATAAGAGACTGCTACTTTTATACACGCACTGGATACTTTATTCTATTGCTGCGGATAGAGTGATACCATTAATTCACATCAGTCTTGAACATAATATTTGTTCTTCCAGCATATTAATCCATGGTATTAATTATATTTTAGTTATTGTTTTATGCATTTGCATTATATATATGTTTTTAGTATCAATTGTATAATACATTTTTCAGTCATACGTCAGCTCTCAGGTTTATTACTTTTCCCTACTATTTTGTGCAGCCTGCTTTCTTGTTCTCCTATACATATTAAACACATTACACCAGGTACAGCCCCTTATGCACATTACAACAGGTACAGCCCCTTATGCACATTATGCAAGGTACAGCCCTTCATACCGATTATGCCAGGTAGAGCATGTTATACACATTACAGCAAGTACAGCACGTTATACATATTATGCCAGGTAGTGCCCGTTATACACATTATGGCAGGTATAGCACATTATGCACATTATGCCAGGTACATCCACTTATACATATTATGCCAGGTACAGCCCCTATATTGTATGTGTGTTGGGAAGAGAGACAGGCTGGTGAGGGGTGATATCTAGTCACCTTGCCAAGCTGGGATAGCTTGGTTGGGAGCCGGTGGTCAAGGCTGTAGAGGACTGGTGGCGGCATTGGTGGCAGAGACAATCCCCGTGCTCCAGCAGTTGATGCAGGCAGTACCCGTGCTCCACACGTCCGGCCCACAGTCTATTCTCATCCAGGTACCAAAGGCAGCAACATCCAGTGAGTGGAAAAGGGAGGCTGGGGGGAGGATGCAGAGGAAAAGGGGGGATGGCACATAAAGAAGGGAGGGGGGATACAGGAGAGAGGGGAGGCTGACACATAAAGAAGGGAGGGAGGCTGTCTCTCTCACCCCTCTGATGCCCGGCGAGTACATTTTCCCTCTTTTTTTTCTGTGAGTAAAGCATCATGGCCGCTGAGGATGAAGAATAGCAACATTGCCTTCACACCACTGCAGAACTCTAATCACCCAGGCTCGGTGCAGGGCTATCTGGAGGGCTTGCAGCCAAGCTCTAGTGCCTCATACGATGGCTCCCGGTGCTGTTGCAATGGTGGCAGAGTGGTGACTGGCAGAAGAGGAGTAGGGGGTGTGAGGTCATGCTCCCTCTGCCTGCTGCCGGGCAGGGAGCAGCAGCGCTACCTGGTGTGGAACTCCCTGTTACAGAAGAGAAGGGGAGCGGGGGCAGAGCATACGGGGTAGAAAGTGTGTCCTGCGCAGCCTACAATCTACAGCGCAGGCACAAACACCAGTGGCCACTAGGTGGGATTGTGAATGGTGCGCCCACACTGCAATTGCACAGTGGGCAAGGCACTGTTCGTACACAGACCACAGGGCCAGTGCAATAACTAGACATTTTGGTGAACTGTGCCAGAAAAAGATTGTTGCCCCACCATATTTAAAATAGGGACATTGCACGCCAAAGGCACAACAAATATATAAGGGGGTGGCTTTATGAAGAAGGGGTGTGGCACAGAATAGTACCAATTTACATTACGCAGCACAGTAGTCTCCGTTCAGTGGCAGAACTTGTGAGTGGTGGGCCCAGGTGCAAAAATATAATTTAGGTCCCCCTTCTCCACCCCAACCCAAGTTCACAATATGCTATGCGGCAGTGGGTGACAGGGAGAGGCATAGGGTGACAGCGTAAGGCAGTAGGAGGCATATGGTGGCAGTGGAAGGCAGGGGGAGGCAAAGGTTGACAGGTAGAAAGAGTGAGTGACAGGGGTACAAGCACAATGTCCGGTGCAGTGCAGAGAACAGGAGGCATGAACCTTGATAGGGTCAGGAACACAGTAGCCTCTGCTCTGTTTGTAACAGGGGCCATCACCCCATGTGCTTTCCTCAGTTTGGCACTCGGTCAAGCAGACTCTGACAGTGCCAGTTACACCGCTTGAGAGCTGCCTTTAATTCACAGACAGCAGTGAATCAGAAAAAATGTACATCTGTCTGTTAATTAGAGGCAGTACATAACTTTGATCATCAGTGCTGATAGGTGGTAGGACTCCTCTCTCAGTCCAGCATACACAAGGTCAGCCCTGCCTCCCTGAGGTAAGGTCCCTCAGGGAGTGGGGTTCACCCTGCTCTCTGCAGTGGGCCATTCATCAGATATTGCTCAAAATGTTCTGGGGGTGGAGGTGGAGGGGTTTAACTCATTGCTGGTGTGGGCAGCAGTGGGCCCCTTAGTCCTCATGGGCCCCTGTGCAATGCACCTGCTGCACCAATGATAGTTCCACCTCTGTGCCTGTTATTTACATTATACTACACAGTAGTACCTCTTACACACATTACACCACTGAAGATGCCCTTACACACATAACACCACAATAGAGCCCTTGATACACATTGTGCCATGTAGAGCCTCCATTATGCCAGGTAATGCCACTGATACATATCATGCCAGGTAGAGCCCACATTAAGGGGGTCATTCCGAGTGCTAAATTTAGTACAGGTACGATCAGGCACCCAGACATGCAGGGGGACACCCAGCACAGGGCCAGTCCGCCCCACATGTCAGTGCCCCCCCCCCCCCCCCCCACACACACACACAGAAGTGCAAAAGCATTGCACAGTGGCAATGCTTTTGTATTTGAGGAGTAACTCCTGGCCAGCGCAGGTAGTAAGAGAGGTGGGGGGGGGGGGGGGGGAATGGGTGTGTTTGTGTGTGTGCAAAGAGAGTTAGATTTGGGTGGGTTATATTGTTTCTGTGCAGGGTAAATACTGGCTGCTTTACTTTTACACTGCAATTTAGATTTCAGGTTAAACACACCCCACCCAAATCCAATTCTCTCTGCACATGTTATATTTGCCCCACCTGCAGTGCACACGGTTTTGCCCATTAGAGAAAGATTTTGCATTTGTGATCCATGCTCAATTAGGCCCTCAGTCTTCCGAGAACCAAGCCAACCCAAACTTTAGGGGATCTGAAGGAATCCAAGCTGTCCACATGCTGATAGTTCACTTAACATAATGGCCAAGTTAGATGGATGTAGGCAGTTAGCAAAACATTATTGGTGCTTTTTTTTGTCACTGCCAGGTCCTCCAAATACAGGGGCAAATTTAACCCTTTTTTTTATCACTGCCTGCGTGTGCATCATTAACCCTTTATTGGTGCACACTAGTTCATGCCGCCTCTACTATAATTATATAAGGAAAGTGATTTGCAGCAGTGTTTAGTAAATGTAAATATAGAAAAGATTGTGTGTGTGTTCAGGGCCAGGCTGTGCCATACTGCGTTAATAATTATAAGCACTGTCTTATACGTCTGCAGTGTGAGTTATCACTTGTGAAATAAAAGTTTAAAAAAGTGGTTTTTAATTTTTTTGTAAACTTTATATGTTCAATAAAGCTCAGCAGGTGCCATGCCACTGTTTTAATAAATAAATGAACTATGAGTTGATATTGATCACAATCAGTCGATAGAAGAGCAGGAGTAGAAACCAAGTACTAGTGCTGTGGCTGCTGCCAGTCATTATGATTGTGATACTAGTATGTAGTACTTCAATATCAACTAAACCCGGAGCTCAAGGGCTTGTAGTGTTTAAGAAAGGGCACTTGAAGTGAAAACAATACTTTACAATGCTAAAGAAAAAAACATATGTAATAAAAGAAAAATTTATAGCCAAAAAATATAAAATTGCCAATACTGGAATCCACCAATACAAAAATTTCTGTACTTTTGATGCAAAGGTCTTCCTCATAGAATTTATACTTAATTTTTATGAACATTAGTCTTTTTCCACATTTCATTAGTTGCTACTTCAAATGGTTTCAGTGACTTGCATAACACAGGGGCCCTCATTCCGAGTCGTTCGCTCTGTAATTTTCTTCGCATCGCAGCGTTTTTCTGCTTAGTACGCATGCGCAATGTTCGCACTGCGACTGCGCCAAGTAATTTTGCTATGAAGATAGTTTTTTTACTCACGGCTTTTTCTTCGTTCCGGCGATCGTAATGTGATTGACAGGAAATGGGTGTTACTGGGCGGGAACACGGCGTTTTATGGGCGTGTGGATAAAAACGCTACCGTTTCCGGAAAAAACGCGGGAGTGGCTGGAGAAACGGAGGAGTGTCTGGGTGAACACTGGGTGTGTTTGTGACGTCAAACCAGGAACGACAAGCACTGAACTGATCGCAGATGCCGAGTAAGTCTGAAGCTACCCTGAAACTGCTAAGTAGTTTGTAATCGCAATATTGCGAATACATCGTTCGCAATTTTAAGAAGCTAAGATTCACTCCCAGTAGGCGGCGGCTTAGCGTGTGTAACTCTGCTAAAATCGCCTTGCGAGCGAACAACTCGGAATGAGGGCCAGAGAGTATTCTCCAGTGTGCTGGAGTAAGATACATTCTTCCTCCTCTCCTTATGTTATAGCTTCTTGTGTAGGTTTTGATGGCTTGTTGTTTTCTCATGATTCACTGAAGCATATAAAGGGTGCAATTCCACCTGGTCCCTACCTCTTGCTTCATTTGGTGGCATGGTAAATGGAACTGTTCTTGCAGCCACTGCAATCTTCTACAAGCAGTTGCTGAATGAATGCCGAAAATGTTCAGATATTTCTCAGGCCACAGACATTTCCTTCTGCCAGAATTCTGAACCACCAACTTTAGTGTATAGGCAAAACATGGCACCCCCTTATAATGCTCTCACAATGTTATGTGTGTTATCTGGCATGACAAATCCTAAGGAGAGTCATAGCGGGGTAAGCCATCTTGCTATGACATCCCTGTGTTTTTCTAATAGTTTGATACTTTTAGTGAATCTGGTGATACAGAGATTAGCCTGTCTGCATTGTGTGTTAGATTCTGATGCTGCTGCTGCCGAAAGAGATACACCCACCCAGCGGGCTGTCACAGTCATGTAATATTTAGTTTGGCCAGTACCACTTGTTAACATATCTGTTGTTAAGTGGATAGCGCGTAGATTGGCATTTTGTATGCCATTGCCAATAATTTTTTTTTGTTTTGACCTCCCAGTACAGGTGAGAAATCACTGTTCTGGTAAAATGGATTTGAGATAGAATTTGGTAGCGGGCACACAGGTCCTCAATTATCAATCTAAAACCAGATGCATTGATGGTCAGCTGGCCATACTATCCCCCTCCTAACTCATACATTTTCTTAGCCAAACAATGAAATTAAACTAATTAACTAATCAATCAATCAATCAATCAATCCTTTCTTTTAAACCATCTGAGGAGAGAAAATGCCATAAAAGTAGAAAATAATTTTTTGATCATAACAGTCCCCAATGCCCACATTTAGTAATTTTTTTGGACTCAAGCTATTTAATTAAATTAACTTATGAATCAGTCCTTCCTTCTTTCCGTTTCCTGCCTTCCACTCCATACATACTCTACCTCCCTTAGACCTTTGAGATAGTCCTTGATTAATGAAAACATTCTTGGTTACTTTCTATAGGCTGGTATAATTTATTAGACTGTCATCTGTTTCCAAGATGTGCCATATTTGAAGTTGAACAGCCACATGTTTGTGTAAACCACTGCTGTTGCTTAGCTTAGTCAGCTGGCTTAGTGCTTAGCTAGCTTGTTCTTTACTGGATGAAAACAATATTGTGAGCTGTTGGGTGGGCAAAATTGGCTGGAAATGACTGGTAATGAATGTTTTTGAGGTTAATAATACTCTAGGAACAAAAAAGGCCCAAAAGATGTGATTTTAGCTGTTTTTACAATATTTGGGGGGGAAATACAGATACGAAACTAAAACACATTAGAGCGGTTTTGACAAAAACAAAATCAAACCCCATTTACATATTAGAACACAGGGGTCGCTGCACGTCTCTAGCATATGTACACTTTTTGCCCATGCCAGATTTTGGTTCACTGTATGGGAGTAAATAATTCTTTTTATTGGACCTTGTTGATCATGGACAAGGATTAATGTTTATTATCTCTCAGCTAAATTTCATATTACAGTGCTATTGTATCACAATTCTTATCCTTCATCTGCATACTGTATAAACACTGGCATTTCAGCTTTAATGTCTGTAAAGGTGTAATAACATAAATATCTGTCTCAATTTGATGACAGGGATGATTAAGATTCAGAGGTCTCATTATCATCTGAACTCCTTAAGGGGGGTACTCACGGAGCAATATTCTAAGCAATCTGACTAGATTGCTTAGAATTTAAGCATTATCGCTCCGTGTGTACCCCCTACAGCGATAGTGATGTGTAGCCCCGCGCATCGCTATCGCTGGTGCTAGATTGGCCTGGGTGAAATGAGCGGCCCCCCGTCTCCCCCCGCACGCTCAGCACAGATCGCGCAGTGCTGAGCGGCGGGAGAGATGTGTGCTGAGCGGTTCGCTCAGCACACATCTCTCCCACATCAGCCCGTCTATATGGGCCTTTACATTGTATAGTCTTCCAGATTTTAATGTGATTTAAGTTTGTCTACAAAACCACTTCATTAGCTTAAGGGAAATTAGAGCACGCATTTTCACAGCTTTGAGCTGTGCATTGATCGCCCAATGAAATTATAACTACAGAACAGAATTGTGTTTTACAGCAGACAGTAAAAGTTTACACCAGTAAAAGTTCTACCAAATAAGATGGCAATATTTTGCCTTGGAGTTTGTACCAATACTACATAGCTAATGGTGTTATCAGCAAGTAAATGCGTTCTGTGCTTATGACAGTACTGAATAAAATATAGAGGCCCATTTATCATTGATTGCATAAACAAAGCAATCTGGGCGCGATATTAGTGCACAGGATCACATTGCAATATGTGATCATTTCGGCAGGATGTATTCTCCAGAAGCCGTAGGGACAGGCCGTCTGAAAGGAGCTCATCCCTGCAATGTGCTGTGAGGGTTGCTGGGGCTTCTGACCATTATTTAGTCTAAAGCTGGGTGCCCACTGGCAGATATATCTGCAGTTCAATCAATCTGCAGATATATCTGCTGGTGGTGGTTGTTCATACACACAGAAAGATGTGCCAATATATCTTAAAGATATATCTGCTGTTCAATCTAACAGCAGTTATTTATGCAGATGGGGGTTGGTCATACACACAGAAAGATGCACCAATATATCTGCTGATATATTGTCCATCTGCTGTGTTGTACAGCAGATGCATTATATCTGTGAAAGACGTCTTCCAGAGACGTATTGCTTGTACACACCTGCAGATCAGCAAAAGATTTATTGGCCAATCAATTGATTGGCCAATATATCTGCCAGTGTGTATCCAGCATTTGTTCTCATTCTGAAATATAAGGTGGGTACACACTGATAGATATATATGCAGAACAATTGATCTGCAGATATATCTATGGACGGATCGGGCAGTGTAATGTGCATACACACTGCCCGATCCGTCTTGGACTGAAGTCATGAACTGGGCGGGCATGTACACATGCCCACTCAGTTCAGCTGTCAATCACCGCAGGCTGCTGCTGCATGTGTACGGCGGTTGGCTGATCGCCCATACACACACAGCGATGCGCGATTGGTATATATATTGGCCATCGGCTGTGTTGCAGGGCAGATGCGATATGTCTGTGAACGACGGAGTTCACAGACATATCGCTCGTACACACTGGCTGACGGACCTGCGATATATCAGACATTCAATAGAATGGCCGATATATCGGCCAGTGTGTACAGGCCATTAGACGTTGATATTAACAGAAGAGGAGTATGCATAATATAACAAAGCACATTATATTCACATTGGGAAAAAATGTGTAGTACTCCAGGATTTACAGTAACTATGCAGTACAGTGCTGAATATCTGTAGATACTGTAGTTGGGACTAGAATACTGGCAGCTTTAAGAGCTCCTGATTCAGAGCTGCTTGTACGCAGACATTTAAATAGTTAAAGATAGCGAATATGAAGCCACGCATCTCTGAAATTTGTACTATTACCATTTCAAATTTCAGGGTCAAAACCACAGATATACAAAAGGAGAGTATCACTGCACTGGGCTTAAATATATCATACTGTATGAAAAATCAGATAGCATAACCCTTTTAAGTTCTACCTTAATGTATAAATCTATGATTGTGTTTATTGTTATAATCTCATATAAGGGATGCAGCCATGGAAATAAATACAAAGCACACAATCCAAAAGAAAGCTAATTTTAGAATAAAGAGGTCCATTATAATGTACTAAGATGGTATCTGATAGAGAGACTTAAAATATAACTTTTATTTATATTACTTAAAACTATACAGTATTATTAATTAAGATTTTCTATTATTGATTGGAACAATATATATGCTCAAAAGTGAATGAAAACAAAAATAAAGACGTGAAAAAGAAATAAAGAGGTGTTTAAAAACCATGAAGTTGTCCCCAGTTATTTGTCTGAAAATGTATTCTTAATTAATGTTCATTAATTTGTATTATTTAAGTATGTTTATTGAATGCTGATTGTCTATAACGGGTTCACTATGATCTGCCGGCGGTCGGGCTCCCGGCGACCAGCATACCGGCGCTGGGAGCCCGACCGCCGGCTTACCGACAGTGTGGCGAGCGCAAATGAGCCCCTTGCAGGCTCACTGCACTCGCCACGCTACGGGCACGCTATTTTATTCTCCCTCCAGGGGGGTCGTGGACCCCCATGAGGGAGAATAAGTGTCGGTATGCCGGCTGTCGGGATCCCGGCGCCGGTATACTGTGCGCCGGGATCCCAAGAGCCGGCATACTGAAGACCACCCGTCTATAACATATTGTCATTAGTCTCCCAAATATGCAGATATGAACTCAATGCACTTCTTAAGCGTTCCTTACTTGCTTATTGCAAATGTTATTTAAATGTTAATTCTCCACATAGGGGGTCATTCCGAGCTGTTCGCTCGCAAGCTGCTTTTAGCAGCTTTGCACACGCTAAGCTGCCGCCTACTGGGAGTGAATCTTAGCTTATCAAAATTGCGAACGAAAGATTAGCAGAATAATTGCGAATAGACACTTCTTAGCAGTTTCTGAGTAGCTCCAGACTTACTCGGCATCTGCGATCAGTTCAGTCAGTTTCGTTCCTGGTTTGATGTCACAAACACAACCAGCGTTCGCCCAGACACTCATCCGTTTCTCCAGCTACTCCCGCGTTTTTCCCAGAAACGGTAGCGTTTTTTCGCACACACCCATAAAACGGCCAGTTTCCGCCCAGAAACACCCACTTCCTGTCAATCACATTACGATCACCAGAACGAAAAAAAAACCTCGTAATGCCGTGAGTAAAATACCTAACTGCATAGCAAATTTACTTGGCGCAGTCGCACTGCGGACATTGCGCATGCGCATTAGCGACTAATCGCTCCGTTGCGAAAAAAAATAACGAGCGAACAACTCGGAATGACCCTGGTTTACTTTTCATCTGCTGTTCTCAATTAGAATAAGGGGGGTCATTCCGAGTTGATCACACGTAGCAACTTTTTGCTGCTCATGCGATCAACTAGACGCCGCCTCTGGGGGACTGTATTTTAGCATAGCAGGGCTGCGAACGCTTGTGCAGCACTGCTATGCTAAAAAAGTTTCACTCAAAACAAGACCAGCCCTGCAGCTACTTACCCAGTGCGACGGATCCAGCGATGAAGGTCCCGGTCCTGACAGCAGACATCTGCCCTCCGTTCGCCTGGACATCCCTGCGTTCTTCTTAACACTCCCCGAAAATGTCTGGAAATGGTGAGTATCCTCCCCGGGATGCCTCCCACCTGTCCGTCTTCTTGCGATCGCAGCTGCGATCACATTTGTCGCTGGCGGCATCATTGCCAGGCGATGATTATCGCCAGGCAATGACGCATGTGTGCAATGCGCTCCCCGCGCATGCGCATTTCCGACCCATTCGCACCGCAGCGAAGAACCGCTGTGTGCTAACGGATCGGAATGACCCCCAAAGACAGTTACTTATTGCAGCAGTTATCACTATGGGGGTCATTCCGAGTTGTTAGCTCGCAAGCTGCTTTTAGCAGCTTTGCACACGCTAAGCCGCCGCCTACTGGGAGTGAATCTTAGCTTATCAAAATTGCGAACGAAAGATTAGCAGAAATGCGAACAGACACTTCTTAGCAGTTTCTGAGTAGCTTCAAACTTACTCGGCATCTGCGATCAGTTCAGTGCTTGTCGTTCCTGGTTTGACGTCACAAACACACCCAGCGTTCGCCCAGACACTCCTTCGTTTCTCCAGCCACTCCCGCGTTTTTCCCAGAAACGGTAGCGTTTTTTCACACACTCTCATAAAACGGCCTGTTTCCGCCCAGAAACACCCACTTCCTGTCAATCACACTACGATCACCAGAACGAAGAAAAAACCTCGTAATGCCGTGAGTAAAATACCTAACTGCATAGTAAATTTACTTGGCGCAGTCGCAGTGCGAACATTGCGCATGCGCAGTTAGCGGAAAATCGCTGCGATTCGAAGAAAAATACCGAGCGAACAACTCGGAATGACCCCCAATGTTGCAAAATCTTTCACCACAAAGTTGTAGGAACTGATTTAGCTACAAACTACTGCAGTCAGTTAAATTATCTCTCTTTCTTCAATAAAATACATACAGTTGTAGTATACAGTATGAGACTATAATACTTATATAGAATCAGAATTAAGGTTTAACACCATCACCTCAAAGAATAATATTATGAGGCACAATGTGATCGCTTATAATTCTCAAATGCACATACACGTTTTACATATATTATGATAGAAGTTTAAGAGGGTAGTTGTAAATGCTATTTTACATCTGGTGTTGATCATGATAACAATGTTTCATACGTAAGTATCTGCTACGATATTTGTCTCAGGTGTACTGTTATTTCATTATAGGCATATAGGGTTGGCTTCTGTTGTGTGTCAGGATTCCGGCGCCAGTATCTTGGGGGTAATTCCAAGTTGATCGCAGCAGGATTTTTGATAGCAATTGGGCAAAACCATGTGCACTGCAGGGGAGGCAGATATTACATGTGCAGAAAGAGTTAGAGTTGTTTGGGTTATTTTATTTCTGTGCAGGGTAAATACTGGCTGCTTTATTTTTACACTGCAAATTAGATTGCAGATTGAACACACCCCGCCCAAATCTAACTCTCTCTGCACATGTTATATCTTCCTCCACTGCAATGCACATGGTTTTGCCCAATTGCTAACAAAAATCCTGCTGCGATCAACTTGGAATTACCCCCCTTGTGCGCAGGTATTCCGTCAGTGGTAGATTTCATACTAGGCACGTGAGGCACGTGCCATGGGGTAGCACTTGCTGGGGGGCGGCACATCAGGCTGACGAGGTCAGGTGATTTTTTTTATTTTTATGTCATTACAACTTATTTTTTTCAATATATTTTTTTGTAACTGCTCCAAATGGGACAATTGTGGTCCGGGACTGTTCTTGAAGCATCCGGTTTGGCCCCCAAATTGAGGGGGCAGTGGTGTTATTGGGGAGGCATCTGCCAATAATGTTCCTAGGGGCGGCCCAATCCCTATATCCGCCTCCGTATCCCATCGATCATGATATTAACCGTATCCCAATTTAAATCATAGTTTGGGATTTTATAAAAAAATATCTTCTACCAAAGCTCTCTTACTGTATTTAATTTGAAATACTTTTTTGTTTGCTATGACACTGCTAAACAAACAATCTATTGTTTTGTTTTGTTTTGTTTTGTAAGTATAAATGTGAGATTTTGGAAGACCTATGAAGATAGATATGCTGCAACTAATAAGTCTGCATCACTGGAACAAATTTATTCTCTCTGAACTGTCTATTAAAAACGTTTTAAAAATAACGTTTTAGAAAACAACCTTTCTAAATCTTACATTGTCAGACAGATACAAACCTGCAGCTCCATCTGGTGTTATTAAAAAGAATACATTTAGTTATAAGGTGTTTTTTTCTACTGAATGAGATTAAATTGTTTACGTGATTCCCATGGCTGTTGCCAGGGAGTAATATCTTATTAAAAATTATTTGAACTCTTTAGTGTAGACTGCGGTTGTAGTTTGGAGTTGAGCTGCAAATAAAATAAAAAAGGCAGACAGCAGCATGCCCACAGAACTAGCTACAGAAGCTCCGGACCTGAAGTCTGCAGTCCCTCTCTCTTAAGACAAACCGCACTTCCACAGTCTTATTCTTCCTTGAACCCTCAAAGTGGGCAGAAGCTAACCAGTCATATATAAAGGACATGTGTAATGTACTTATAAACGGGATGCAGTTAAAATGCCGGCTGTCTGGATACCGACGCCGAAATCCCGAAAGCCGACAATACCGACTGCCGGAATCCCTGCGCAAAAGGGTTATTCCCACTTGTGGGTGTCCACGACATCAATACAGTGGGAATAGATCCTGTGGTGAGTGCAGTGAGCCCGCAAGGGGACTTTTAGCGCTCACCCCACTGATTGCATTCTGACGGGTGGGATGCTGCTACCGGGATATTGACAGCCGGCATCCTGCCTGCCAGGATAATGCATGTAACCCTTATAGAATTAAAGGATGGTTAGCTGTGTCTAAAGATGCAGCTGCTGGGGGAACTGCATCTATCCCTGAATCAGACCCAAGTCATATGCATGACAAAACAACACCCAGGTGATCACAAAGGTAACCGCAACAAAAACTTGTAAATTCCAGTGAGGAACAACTGTAATAGAATGAGCGGCCATATTAATGAGCATAGAGATACGCAATCACCCAGTAACACACACACATCCATGCAGATGCAATGCCCAATAATACACATGAGTAGCAGGTGTGTCCATGTGCCATACAGGTCAGACGCTCACAAGGGGAGTGGATATGGGAGTTAGGGGGTGGGCAGGGGCGGATCCAGGAAAAAATGACAGGGGGGGCACCTTGTGCATGCCGAAGGCGTGCGGCCCCATGAAGGTGTGCGTGGCCTCACAAGAGCGCTCCTTCTTTTTTATTTGATTACAGAGTATCTATAGATAGATAGATAGATAGATAGATAGATAGATATATACACACACATATATATATATATACATATATATATATATATATGAACATATGACCAAGAATAAAATATATTAAAATATAAAAATTTAGCCAGCCTTACATTAGCTACAGCCTCCGGGGCTCCACGCATCTCTCCTCCTTCTTCAGTGCAGCCTGCGGCGCGCCAATGACTGAGCCGCAGGCTTGCTGAGCTGGACAGCAATTGGATAGCTGAGCCGCCGCTCAGCTGCCCTGACTACCGCTCTTAGAGCACTCTTAGTCAGGGCAGTTGAGCGACGGCTCAGCTGTCCAATTGCTGTCCGGCTCAGCAAGCCTGCGGCTCAGTCATTGGCGTGTCGCAGGCTGCACTGAAGAAGGAGGAGGACGTCAGGGACAGGGCAGCGGTGCTGGGGAGCCGGGACACGTAAGTGCAGCGCAGATCGGATTGAAGAGAGATCCGATCTGCAGCGGGGGGCCCTTTTAGATTGGGCGGCCCGGGGTACTTACCCAAAGGCCCCCCCCCCCTTTATCCGGCTCTGCTGCCGCCACTGCCAGACCCTTCATCACGGCGGGCGCCATCTGCGCCGCCGCTTCTTTTTAAAAGGGACTGCTCTGTTGTTGTTTTTTAAAGTGCCAGACATGACAGGGGGGGCTCGGGCCCGCGTGCCCCCCCCCCCCCCCCCCCTGGATCCGCCACTGGTGGTGGGGAACTCACTGACTCTAAATAGAGGCATCAAGGTTATATTTCAATCAAATTGGTATGAATGCAGCTCTTCGGTTATATGTAAAATACATACACAGCCAACATTTTATTAAAGGACGTTGTAATTAGAATAAGACCACTCATCACATTTAGTTTAAGAAGCAGCATTAATGCAAATTACTTCTTCAAAGCTACAGTGACTCAACATTTTCATACATGTGTACTCTGTACTGACATTTATTGAGAAATCTTTTTATACTGCACATGACTCCATACTGGCAGGGGCGCATGCCATGCTCCTGTGAGTGGGTACTTCTCATGTGCTAGATACACCCCAAAAGGGATGCTGTGGTCACACCCTCTCTGGGAGGGGGGGGGGGGGGGTGCGGGGCCCAGAAAGTTGTTGCACCGGGGCCCAGGATTTCTCTTGGCAGCCCTGTCTACAAAATAATAAAATGAAGAGAAACCAATTATTCATCTCTTTATTACATGATCCAGGTGGTTATCTCCTATGATATTTTACATTGCACTAAGAGAAATGCATCTGCGAGGTTTCTGTGTAGTGATCAGCTGCTTTCTGTCACTGTGCTCTAAAAGCACACCAGTACGTGGCTGAGTCTGAGACCTCCAGCTTGGTGATAGACACACGGCTGAGTTTCTTCTCCTTTTCTAATTGATATGAATATCTATCCTCTGTGATATTTTCATTTCCTAGCTGCATTCTTAATAGCACAAGACTCTCTCCAGGACTTTGCTTGTACCACTGCAGACTGTATAAGTTACTGTCAGTGTATTCACACTGCATAACAAGCCCATCTCCTTCTTCAGCATTGTGTGAGAGAGGGGACTGTTTTACGTCTTCTTTACATTCTCCATCTGTAAAGTAAAATAAACAGATCAGCCTTACCTAGTATTATGTCATAAAATAAATTAGACTCTCAGGATTTATTTACAAAATAGAGAAAAGCCCTATCTCCAGTGAAAGTGGGTGATTTACCTAGAGATGGGCTTCTTCCTATCCAACAAGCACATGGGAAATGGTACTAATAATGATTGTGCACAGCGGCAGTCCTAATATCTCTATTTCTATCTCCACAGCAGGAATTATGATCATTTTTTTTTTTTTTACTTTTACAAGTAGAATTGAGAGACAAAAGTCGGGTGTCCAGTTTCACACACATACACGGACCAGCAAGTGCAAATCCACCAAGGCTGGTGTCACTCAGCTGTTCTAGTGGGGTCTACTCTGATTGGCTGGTGGTCGGGATCCCAGCGCCCAGCATACCAGCGCTGGAACCCCGTACCGCTGGAATGCCGGCAGTGTTGCGAGTGCAAGAGAGACCTTTGCAGGCTCACTGCGCTCGCCTCGCTGCGGGCATGCTATTTATTCTCCCTCCAAGAGGGAGAATAGTTGTCGGTATTATGGTGGTCGGGTATATCGAGTGCCTCTCGTTCTGGTGATATGTCTAAACAAATCCTGGTGATCTCTCCCTGGAACTTCCCGGGAGTGTTTACAAGAGATTCCAAACTATTTTGTACAATTTGACTTTTTTGAGCATGCTATACATCGCATACGATATGTCAAGCACCTACATATCGCATGGGATGTATAGCATGCATTCACAGGTACCATTAGATACATCCTGAGAATGCCAGTCAAACTTCCTACTATAGATCGCATGCGATATATCGCGAGCACAAAAAACACACTTTTTTCCATTCGATTCCATACAATTCCATTTGATCACGACAAATAACGAGTGCAGCACCAACGACCTGGAGGAGTCGAACCGACGCTCACGGGGCCGCGCATCAGATCTGATTGGATTGGATACACAGCAAAAATGCACGATTTCCCCCTATATATCAGCCCGAATGACCAAAATGAAATGAAATTTAGCAAAATCGTTCTAGTGTATGGGGCCCTTTACTCATTGATAACCCAGTTACAGTGACTTATGCCCATGACCAAATAGTTTCATATTGTGCACTATACACTGACCATGCTTTATTAACAAAGTTCTTTCATGATCTTGTTAATATCCCAAACTCGTTTCTTGGTTATGTTTTCTTTCTCTTGATTTTGCTGTTTTTGTTTATGAGTATTATTATTATTGTTATTATTATTATTATTATTATTAGTAGTAGTAGTAGTATTTTTATTAATATTGGCCAAGTACATACAATTTTGAGAAGTTCATTTTATGTGAGGGCTTTGTCCAGGTTATTGTACAGGCCCCACTATTTCCTATCACATTGTGCCTCCACTGCACAGAGATACAGTGCAGTGTCAGTCATTCTCAGGTCCTTGAAATGTAGGGAGCTCTGGCTGTTTTTTGTCTGGAGCTCAGCTGTGAATCTTTCTCCAGCTTTAACTTCATCTTTGATTAAATTAATTAGCTCTACAGGCATCTCTCCTGGTTTCCATATGAACCATTTCAGGCTCCGAAAGGTTCCCACAGTATAGGCACAGGATAGAGTTACAGAATCACCTTCTAAGACAGTGACAGACTGATTCTGGTAATGTACAGAATCCTGGCAATCCACAACTATGGAAAAGAAAGTACAATGTATTACATAATCTTTGTGAGGACATTTACATAGACATAAACGTCTGGGGATGACTGAGATTCTCATCTATTACAGTATTTGTGCATTGTATCTGTAAATATAAAGCTGAATGTATAGCACTGTATATTATATAAATAATTGCTTCAGTAACTCTAGTTATACAGTAAAATATATTGCACTACCATATTTTTGTTATGGACTAATTACAGTATCAGAACAAGTCTGGAGAATAAATAAGTATTTACATACAGTAACTTACAGTGAAGATAAATAATGAAGATGAGTGTCAGCTGTCTTTGCATGGTTGTCCAGTCCATATACTGTAGCAGAGGCTGATGAGGTGCAGACAGAGTGCAGTCCTTGTTTCTGTATCTACATTATGAATAGAGCATAGAACACATTAAACTCCACCCACTATACCATTTCCATCATACGTAACATATCACACTTCCTGCAGTGCACACCTCATTATAAGTATTGGATTTACTTCTCACCTGCTGCTTACTAACACATACAGTATTACACTTACCAAATTCTGTAAGTAGAAACATACTGGTGAATGTGTGTTACAGTAAATACTATTGTTGCAGACATGTCATTTTTTTAATGAGTAAATCAGGTGAAGAACATGAATTTAACCCTATCCAAAATGATTTTAGTAAAAAAAAAAAAAATGTATTTTAAAAAAAAATCTTTCTCAAACATCAGAACATTGGTTGGGAAGATTGGTAGCATCGGAACATCGCGACCAGCGCAACTTTACTTTTTACACCCCAGACAGCTGCTACCGTGTTTCCCCGATAATAAGCCCTACCCCGAAAATAAGCCCTACCCCTGCTTTTGGAACCTGGTCCAAAATAAGCCCTACCCCGAAAATAAGCCCTATCAAAATTCCCGTTCCCTGAGTCCGTGCACTAAATTCAATGCCCCCCGCTCCACCCCCGCTAACCCCCTTCACCGCTGTCCTGCTTGATGGATGCTGTACAGTACGGTACTGTATCAGCCGTTGCAGACTCCAGCTCCCGGTCCCAGGGATGCATTGCGCCCTGCGCATGATGTCACCGCGCACATCACGCGGCTTCTGTACACGGCGGGAGCGGAGTAGCGGTGCTGGCGGAAAGAAGAAGCAAGAAGAAGAAACGAACTGGAAAGTGCTGTAGGTGAGGAGCAGGACTGGGGGCATGATGGGGATAAAAGCAGGAATGGGGGCATGATGGGGATAAAAGCAGGAATGGGGGAGCATACTGGTAACAGTCATCATTTTATTTACCATATTATTCTGTCTGTTTTGACCCCCAGACATGAGTGCAAAAAGGAATGAGCTATACAATCGGGTACAAGCTGTCAATGTTAATTAAAATAAGCCCTACCCCAAAAATAAGCCCTATGGTGTTTTTTGTCGGAAAAAAAATAATAAGACAGTGTCTTATTATCGGGGAAACACGGTAGGTACACAGGTGGAAGCTGGGTGTGGCTTGGGGGGGGGGGGGGGGGCGGAAGGGGGTTTACACTTTTCCAGTGCCTGCTATTGTCTGCTGGGTGGGGAATCCTGCCGTGCTGACCGATCAGCAGTGATCGTCAGCACGGCAACACTGAGGTAGGGTGCAGGGTCCCTCTGAAAGCAGCAGCAGAGGGAGGTGTGTGACCAGGTCCGAAAAATCAGTTGCTGGTATGGTCGTATCTGATGCGACCATGCCAGGCAAGTAGTTAAAGGAGGACTAATTGAAGAATATATTGAAATACCCAAAACTAGATTCTGGATTTAAATTTCACAGGTTAGAAGTAATGGGATAATGTAGTCTGCAATATTTAGTAACTAGATATCTTGAATTACAGGTCTCTGGTTTGCGGTAGCACATCAGTGGCAAACGCAGGATTTCTATAGGGGGGGTTTCAAAAGCAAACCACAATCTCCCACTCTGCAGAACATTGGAGCAAGTGCAGGAGTCTGGGAAACCTGTAGAAGAACCTAGTAATGACTTTGAACATTGGTCTTTTTATACACTGTATACTGTATGGAATACAGTATTAATATTTAATACAATAATATAAGTGGTCAGGAAAAGGTTAAACATACCATAATAAATAAATAAATACACAAACATAATAGAACCAGCATCTCCCTTCCCTGCTACTGCGCTGCAATACAGTGGCCAGCGGTAGTGGACATGTAAGAAACGTTATGGTAAGAGGCAATTGTATGGATCTCCCCCCCCGCTCATGGATCCATCCCTGCGTACGCGTGCAAGTGCCGACCTGTGCCGACCTTTGATTTGATGCTGTCTGCTGCAACTGTCATTGTTCATACTGCACTTGCACCAGCCCCATGCTAGGTGCAAGAACTTCATTGAAACCAGGCATCTCTCCCCCATATGCATGACTTAGAATCACACTGAGCCATTGATTCATGCCCACAACATTCCCATAACACTCCCCCAAGTCAGTGTGGTTCCATACAATTGCTCTGCAACTGTCCAGTTATGCCCTAAAATATCCTATTTTAAGTGAAGACAGATCTGACTAAGGATGTAATTCTGACCTGATCGCTGGGCTGCGTTTTCTCGCAGCCTGCGATCAGGTCTGACCTGCACATGCGTATGCACCGCAATGCGCAGGCGCGACAGACCGCAGCAACGGGGATCGGTGCATAGCGACGGGATGGTACGAAAAAAGCCATCGCAAGGTGACTGACAGGAAGAGGGCATTTGTGGGTGGCAACGGACCGTTTTCAAGGAGTGTCTGGAAAAATGCAGGCGTGTCTAAGCGTTTGCATGGCGGGTGTCTGATGTCAATTCCGGTCCCAGACAGGCTGAAGTGATCACAGCGGCTGAGTACGTCTTGGGTTACTCAGAGACTGCACAAAATCAGTACACATTCGTTCGCACACTTGCACAGCTAAAATACACTCCCCTGTAGGCGGCTACTACAGTATCTGATCGCAGCAGTGCAAAAATCGCTGCCCAGCGATCAGGTCTGAATTAGGCCCTAAGTTGCTTCTGTGTATGCAAAAACTCACAAAGTGCGTCCATGAAGAGAGAGCTGTGCGAAAGCCTCACAGTGTCCAATGCTCTCCTCCGCTCCTCTCACTGTATGCAGGGTAAGACATGTGCATTAAAAAGTGCATTTATGTGCGTTAGCTCATTGGGACACATCAGAGGATGCTTTCTGCTGTACAGTACATCACTACCATACAGTATGTGCATACACACACACGCACACACACACGCACACATATCCTAAAATATTTACAATTTAAAATACAGCATACTGTAAAGATGCTCCCAAAGTACATATGTGAGTCATCTTCATCACCGTGTATACTTACACCGACAGCTGTAATTAGAGACAGAATGGCTGATGCAGATTACAGAAAAATATACTTGTTTGCATATAAAAAATAAATAAACAAATAGATTATTAATAATAATAATAATAATAATAATAATAATCTGGTAGATATCACAAGTTATTACCTGTGTACCTACAGTATGTACTCCTTTATACATAGGGGTGTATTTAGAATGGAAGGATCCTGTGTTCAGTCTGTTTTTCCATTTATTCCTACTGTCTAATGGTGCCCACTCACGGTGCGATTCTCGCATGCTATTTGATGTTTTTAGTTCAAATAGCATCGCGTCCAGTTCAAATAGCACTGTGTGTAATGTCCCTTGCGATGAGATGTGTGCTCCCGCCTAGTCCATATCTCATGGCAAAATATTATGTGCAGGCAGCTATTTTTGTACTACAGCACACATAGGGGGTCATTCAGACCTGATCACACGCTAGGTTTTTTCGATGCACTGCGATCAGGTCAGAACTGGACATGTGTATGCACCACAATGCGCAGGCACGTTGCACAAGTACAAAGCGGATCATTGCTGTGCGATGGGTTTTACGAAGAATCCATTCGCACAGCCGATCGCAAGGAGATTGACAGGAAGAGGGCGTTTGTGGGTGGCAACTGACCATTTTCTGGGAGTGTTTGGTAAAATGCAGACATGTCCAAGCGTTTGCAGGGCGGGTGTCTGATGTTAATTCCGGCCCCAGAAAGGCTGAAGTGATCACAGCGGCTGAGTAAGTTCTGGGCAACACAGAGACTGTACAAAACTTTTTTGTACCGCTCAGCTACACATGCGATCACACATTTGCAAAGCAAAAATACACTCCTCTATGGGCGACGACTATCTGCTCGCAGATCAGTTCTGAATTAGGCCCATAGTACATTATAGTGTATTCAAAATCGGATGTAGTTCATATAGCATGTAGTTCAAATAGCATACCCCACTTAGAGCCTAATTCAGACCTGATCGCTCGCTAGCTATTTTTTACAGCGCTGCGATCAGATAGTCGCCACCTATAGGGGAGTGTATTCTTGCTTTGCAAATGTGTGATCGCATGTGCAGCCGAGCGGTACAAAAAAGTTTTGTGCAGTTTCTGAGTGGCCCAGAACGTACTCAGCTGCTGCGATCACTTCAGCCTGTCAGGTCCCGGAATTGACGTCAGACACCCGCCCTGCAAACGCTTGGACACACCTGCATTTTTCCAAACTCTCACAGAAAACGGTCAGTTGCCACCCACAAACGCCCTCTTCCTGTCCTTGCGATAGGCTGTGCAAATGGATTCTTCGTAAAACCCATTCAACAGCAATGATCCGCTTGGCACCCGTACAATGCGCCTGCACATTGCGGTGCATACGCATGCACAGTTCTGACCTGATCGCAGCACAGCAAAAAAATGTAGCATGCAATCAGGTCTGAATGACCCCCTTAGTCCAAATCGCATAGCACACATTGTATAGGCTCAAATCTCACCTAGCACACATAGCACCATGTATGGGCCCCATTAGATTTATTAGCTGATATTTATTAGTATGATATTTTAATTAAAAAAGTAATAATATTTATAATTCTTACCACGTTGAGAAAAACAATGACATTCTGCAGATTGTGGTGTTCCTTGAGCCACTGGGCTCATGCTCGGCACATAGTAAAATGAGCCTGGGTGCTGCTACTGTAACAGTTATTGTCAACAAATACAAACCTACAGCTCCATCTGGTGTTAACATACAGAATACATTTAGCTCAGTTAAACAAATGCATTATTGTAAATGAGCTGTGATTGTTTGAGACGTATGCCCGCAACTGTTGGCAGAAAATAATTTCTTAATAAACATTCTCACAAGAGGATGGTAGATGTACTTTGTCCCAGTGGCTGATACGGGATCCGGATTGAAAGTCGACAGTAACTAGGTCGACAATGTCTAGGTCGACCACTATTGGTCGACAGTAACTAGGTCGACAGGGTCAAAAGGTCGACAGGGTCAAAAGGTCGACATGTTCTAGGTCGACAGGTCAAAAGGTCGACATGAGTTTTTTAAAATTTTTTACTTTTTTTGAACCTTTTCATACTTAATGATCCACGTGGACTACGATTGGAACGGTAATCTGTGCCGAGCGAAGCGGTAGCGGAGCGAAGGCACCATGCCCGAAGCATGGCGAGCGAAGCGAGCCATGCGAGGGGACGCGGTGCACTAATTGGGGTTCCCGGTCACTCTACGAAGAAAATGACACCAAAATAACATGAAAAACTCATGTCGACCTTTTGACCTGTCGACCTAGAACATGTCGACCTTTTGACCCTGTCGACCTTTTGACCCTGTCGACCTAGTTACTGTCGACCAATAGTGGTCGACCTAGACATTGTCGACCTAGTTACTGTCGACTTTCAATACCACACCCGGCTGATACATGTATATAGTAAACATGTGTAGGAAGTGGCTTATATTGAACTCAAGATAACTGCAGTGGAGATAGCTTCCACTGCACCCACTTAGTGTGGACTCATCTTTCCTGATCCATATAGGGCCGGCAACAGAAATCTTTGGTCCCGGTACATTGATATCTCTGGGGCCCTTCACCTTCGACCCCTGCACCCACACATCCCTCCCCTGAGAGAAAGAGAGAAAGGGTGCCCGGGTGAGAGTGACAGAAGTGTGAGAGTGGGAGAGAGAGAGAGATGGGTGACTCGGAGAGATAAAGAGAAAGAGACAGTGTCAGAGAGAGGCTTTCATGGAATAAGAGGGGATAATAGAAAGAGAGAGGGGAGAGCAATATAAAGGGTGTCAGGGAGAGAGAGAGTGCCTGAGAGGGAGAGGAGCTAGAGAAAGAGGAGGGGAGCGAGTGGGAGTGAGAGATTGTAAGGGAGAAAGAGAATGAGGGGAGCAAGAGAGAGTGAGAAAGTGTCAGGGGAAGAAAGAAAGAGGGAGAGACAGGGGAGAGAGAAAGTATCAGGAAGAGAGACAGTTTCATGGAGAGAGAGAGAGATAGCGAGGGAGACAGTGTTACAGAAAGAGAGAGATTCAGTGAGAGACTGTCAGGGAGTGGGAGAGGAAAACAGTGTCAGTGAGAGGGAGGGAGAGAGAGACAGTCAACTGATTGGCCAATATATCTGCCAGTGTGTACCCAGCATTTGTTCTCATTCTGAAACTAATGGTGCCCATACACTTGTGCGATGCCCCGCGACATGACATCGCGGGGCATCACACCAGCAGTTCAGGTGCGATGAAATCGCACCTGAACTGCCAAAGTTATTACCATGCGATAAATCGCATGGTAATCACCGCCGAGTGGGAGCGGCCTCTGGCCTCTCCCGGCAGGTGCCCATCGCACATCACAGTGCAATATATAGCATGTGTTTTTAAAAACACATGCGATCGCACTGCGATTCGATAAATATTAAGTGCAGCATATCGCATCGAAAGGTACCTAAAATGTGCATACAATCCTTCGATTTCTCTCACAGATGCGGTCGAAATCGAAGGTTAGCACCAATTATCTCACAGGTGTATGGGCAGGGTGTAGTATGGCTGACCGGAGGTCAGGAGACCGCCGGTCAGCATACCGATGCCGGGATCCCAGCAGCATACCGACGCTGGAATCCCGGCTGGGGGGGGGGGGGGGGTGTGAGTGCAGCAAGCCCCTTGCGGGCTCGATGGCGACCTGCAGTTGCCATGGGTTCTATTCCCACTCTATGGGTGTCGTGGACACCCACAAGTGGAAATAGTCCCTGTTGGTCGGCATGCCGACCATCGGGATAGTGAGGGGTCGGGATGCTGGAGGAGGTCATGTGACTGTCGGTCTCCCGACCGCCGGTCACATGAATACAGTTAAGGTGGGTACACACTGATAGATATATCTGCAGAACAATTGTTCTGCAGATACATCTATCTATGGACGGATCGGGCAGTGTGCTGTGCATACTAACTGCCCAATCCGTCGTGGACTGACACCATGAACTGGGCGGGCGTGTAGACACGCCTGCCCAGTTCAGCTGTCAATCATCGCAGGCTGCTGCAGCTTGTGTACAGACGGTCGGCTGATCGCCCATACACACACACAGCGATGCGCCAATGTATCGGTAGATATATAGGCCATTGGCTGTGCTGCAGGGCAGACGCGATATGTCTGTGAACGTTGGAGTTCACAGACATATCGCCCGTACACACTGGCCGACGGACTCATGATATATCAGCCAGTGGCGGAACAAGCAAGCGGTGGGCCCAGGTGCGACAAAATGCTTTGGGCCCCCCCCCCCCCCATCCCATCCAAGTCCACCCCATGGGCAGTGCGCGCCGTAGGCGCGCGCAAAAATACATAGTGGCGTGGCTTCGTGGGGAAGGGGTGTGTCCACAAAATAATACCAATTCATAAAACGGTGCACAGTAGTCTCCATTCTTCAAATTACGCCGCACAGTAGCACCACTACACCAGGTAGAGACCCTTTTACACCTTACAGCGAACAGATTCCCCTTTTTACACATAACGGCAGACAGCGTGCACTTTTTACACATAGCGGCAGACAGCGTGCCCTCGTTACACATAGCGGCAGACAGCGTGCACTTTTTACACATTACGGCAGACAGCGTCCCCATTTTACACATTACGGCAGACAGCATACACTTTTTACACATAATGGCAGACAGCGTGCCCTCGTTACACATAGCGGCAGACAGCATCCCCTTTTTACACATTACGGCAGACAGCATACACTTTTTACACATAATGGCAGACAGCGTGCCCTCGTTACACATAGCGGCAGACAGCGTGCCCTCGTTACACATAGCGGCAGACAGCGTGCACTTTTTACACATTACGGCAGACAGCGTCCCCATTTTACACATTACGGCAGACAGCATACACTTTTTACACATAACTGCAGACAGCATCCCCATTTTACACATTACGGCAGACAGCATACACTTTTTACACATAACGGCAGACAGCGTGCCCTTTTTACACATTACGGCAGGCAGATTCTACCTTTTTACACATAGCGGCAGGCAGATTCCCCATTTTTATACATAGCGGCAGGCAGATTCCCCATTTTTACACATTGCGGCAGGCTGATTCCCCCTTTTTACACATTGCGGCAGGCAGATTCCCCATTTTTACATTGCGGCAGGCAGATTCCCCCTTTTTACACATTGCGGCAGGCAGATTCCCCATTTTTATACATAGCGGCAGGCAGATTCCCCATTTTTATACATAGCGGCAGGCAGTCCCCCCTTTTTACACATTGCGGCAGGCTGATTCCCCCTTTTTACACATTGCGGCAGGCAGTCCCAACAAATAAAAAAAGAAAGAGACGAAAGAAAGAAAGAAAGAAAGAAAGAAAGAAAGAAAGAAAGAAAGAAAGAAAGAAAGAAAGAAAGAAAGAAAGAAAGAAAGAAAGAAAGAAAAATTATACTTACCCTCTCTGTTGGCTCAGGCTCCTTGTGCAGCTTCCTGGGCAGTAGAGAAGAAGGAGGAGGGAGGTGGAGGAGGGAGCCGCAGCAGCGCTGTGTTATTGGTGGAGGCGCTGCTGCTGCTGCCCCTCTGCTTCACTATAGGCTGTTCTCAGAGACAGCCTATAGTGAAGCAGAGGAGCAGCAGCAGCAGCGCCTCCACCAGTAACAAAGCGCTGCTGCGGCTCCCTCCTTCACCTCCGTCCTCCACCTTACCCCGTACCGCTGCAGTGCGCGCCGCTCCTCTCCTCTCTCTCCGGGCGGCTGTGCGCTGCGGGCAGCGGTTGCCCGCAGCGCACAGCGGCATGTAATGAGTCAGTTTGACTCATTACATGCTTGGGTCCCTGAACAGAGGCGGGCCCCAATGCAACGCACTGCTTGCACTGTCGGTAGTTCCGCCTCTGATATCAGCCGTTCAATAGAATGGCCGATATATCGGCCAGTGTGTACGGGCCATTAGACATTGATATTAACAGAAGAGGAGAATGCATAATATAACAAAGCACATTATATTCACATTGGGAAAAAATGTGTAGTACTCCAAGATCTAACTATGCAGTACAGTGCTGAATATCTGTAGATTCTGTAGTTGGGGCTAGAATACTGGCAGCTTTTAGAGCTCCTGATTCAGAGCTGCTTGCACCCAGACATTTAAATAGTTAAAGATACCGAATATGAAGCCACGCATCTTTGAAGTTTATACTATTACCATTTCAAATTTCAGATATACAAAAGGAGAGTATCACTGCACTGTACTTAAATATATCATACTGTATGAAAAATCAGATAGCATAACCCTTTTAAATTCTACCTTAATGTATAAATCTATGATTGTGTTTATTGTTATAATCTCATATAAGGGGTGCAGCCACGGAAATAATTACAAGGCACACAATCCAAAAGAAAACTACTTTTAGAATAAAGAGGTCCATTATGATGCACTAAGATGGTATCTGATAGAGAGACTTAAAATATAACTTTTATTTATATTACTTAAAACTATACAGTATTATTAATTAAGATTTTCTATTATTGATTGGAACAAAATGGGTGAGATTCAAATGATATATCACGCCCAATTTTCTTTCTAAAATGGTCTACGCTATCGCGCATATTGCGCCTATAGTAATCAGGTTTAGCTGTGAAAAGGTTGGGTGCCTCGCTACTCCGGGGGTAGCGAGCTGAAATAATGATACAACATCCCTGAGGGCAGAAACAGAATGGGTGTGTAAAGGGGCGAAAAGAATTGAATTCCACCCTATATATGCTCAAAAGTGAATGAAAACAAAAATAAAGACGTGAAAAAGAAATAAAGAGGTGTTTAAAAACCATGAAGTTGTCCCCAGTTATTTGTCTGAAAATGTATTCTTAATTAATGTTAATTCATTTGTATTATTTAAGTATGTTTATTGAATGCTGATTGTCTATAACATATTGTCATTCGTCTCCCAAATATGCAGATATGAACTCACTGCACTTCTTAAGCGTTCCACTTGCTTGCTTATTGCAAATGTTACTTTTCATCTGCTGTTCTCAATTAGAATAAGAACAGTTACTTATTGCAGCAGTTATCACTATGTTGCAAAATCTTTCACCACAAAGTTGTAGGAACTGATTTAGCTACAAACTACTGCAGTCAGTTAAATTATCTCTCTGTCTTCAATAAAATACATACAGTTGTAGTATACAGTATGAGACCATAATACTTATATAGAATCAGAATTAAGGTTTAACACCATCACCTCAAAGAATAATATTATGAGGCACAATGTGATCGCTTATAATTCTCAAATGCACATACACATTTTACATATATTATGATAGAAGTTTAAGAGGGTAGTTGTAAATGCTTTTTTACATCTGGTGTTGATCAGGATAACAATGTTTCATACGTAAGTATCTGCTACGATATTTGTCTCAGGTGTACTGTTATTTCATTATAGGCATATAGGGTTGGCTTCTGTTGTGTGTCAGGATTTCGAAGCCAGTATCTTGTGCGCATTTATTCAGTCAGTGGTTGATTTCCTACTAGGCACGTGCCATGGGGTAGCACTTGCTGAGGGGTGGCACATCAGGCTGACAAGGCCAGGTGATTCTTTTTTTTTTTTTTTTTATGTCATTACGACTTATTTATTTTTATATTTTATTTTGTAACTGCTCCAAATGGGACAACTGTGGTCCGGGACTGTTCTTGAAGCATCCGGATTGGCCCCCAAAATGAGGGGGCAGTGATGTTATTGGGGGGCATCTGCCAATAACGTGCCTAGGGGCGGCCCAATCCCTATATCCTCCTCCGTATCCCATCCATCATGATATTAACCATATCCCAATTTAAATCATAGTTTGGTATTTTATAAAAAAAAATCTACTACCAAAGCTCTCTTCAGGGCCGAAACTAGGATTTTCATCACCCGGGGCAAGGCAGTAATTTGACATCCCCCACAAAAAAAAAAAAAAACACAAAACAAAAAACAAACAAACCCCATCAGACTAAAATAATCAGATTATCAAACATTTTGAAAAAAGGGGATACTACTGGATAATATTCCGCTATGTGCCTCAAATGTCCTATGCGTCACATGCACCTCCAGCGTGTTCAACTACATGCTCCTCTGTGTGTCCCCATACATTGCTCTATGGGGGTCATTCAGAGTTGATCGCTCGCTAGCTGTTTTTTGCAGTCCTGCGATCGCACAGTCGCCGCCCACCGGGGAGTGTATTTTAAATTTGCAAGCGTGCGATCGATGGGCAGCCGACCTGTACTAAAAAAAAGTTGACCAGTTTCTGAGTAGCCCAGGACTTATTCAGCCGCTGTGATCACTTCAGCCTGTCCAGGACTGGAATTGACGTCAGACACCCGCCCTGCAAACGCCTGGACATGCCTGCGTTTCTCCAAACACTCCCAGAAAACGTTCAGTTGCCACCCACAAATGCCATCTTCCTGTCAATCACCTTGTGATCGGCTGTGCAAATGGATTCTTTGCACAAACCCAACGCAGAGCAACAAACCGCTTTGTACCCCTGTGACACACCTGTACAGTGTGGTGCATACACATGTGCAGTTCTGACCTGATCGTAGCGCTGCAAAAAACGCTAGCGAGCAATCAGGTCTGAATGACCCCCTATATCATAACACTTTATCACTGCACTACATGCCCCTATCCACTGCACTACATCACTATACTACATCCCCTATATGCTGAACTACATCATTACACTACATGCCCCTATGTACTGCACTACATACCATATATTCTACAATACATCACTACACTACATCCCCTTATATGTTACACCCAGGGTCGGTTCTTGCCCTTTTGGCGTCCCGGGCGGGAAATAGGGGCATGGCTTCAAACAGGGGGCGTGGTCAGTTACGGCCCCTGTACAGTAGAGTAGCGCCACTGAAAAAGAAAAAAAATGTATACTTACTATCCCCGCTCCTGACTGCTGCAGACCTCCGCCTGCGCCACTCCTGTCCTTGGATCTGGCATAAACAGACACCAGAGGTCAATTATGACCCCTAGCGTCTGTCAGTCCCACAATGCTGTGCGGTGCACGATGACATCATCGCGCACTGCACAGCAAAGGTCCTCTCCACGAAGGGAAACTAGACGCGTAGCGCGGGACACAGCAGGCAGCGGGGGGCACAGCAGTAGCGGATCTTGCCATGGTGCGGCGCCCGTGGCAAGATCCGCTACTGGTAACACCACATTAATACACTACATGCCCCTATATACTGCAATACATTACTACACTACATACCCTATATGGTACACTATATCACTGCACTACACCCCCTTTTAAGCTACACCAAATCCCCCTATCTGGGAGGCAAAGCGGAGGTTGATACTGCGAACTGGGAGCACAGTGTGCTTCTATAGCTTGCATGGCGCACCGCACGCTAGTCGCAGCATTGCATGGCAAAGAAGACAATTTAAGACAGTAGCCGACATAGGAGAGATCCCAGGTACTGGATCTCACTCGCACAGCATCGGAGTCAGCTGCGGGCAGATAAGTGGGCCAGATACATTGCCCTTGGAGCTGTTTGCTGTCTTAATGTAGCAGCACAGAACTGATGGTCAAAAAAACTCAAACAAACCCTGCTCCTCTGTAACTCCTTGGCGCCTCCTCAAATCCTGCACCCGGGGCACATGCCCCCTTAGGACCCGCCCCCCTAGCTATGGCCCTGCTCTCTTACTGTATTTAATTTTAACTTTTTTGTTTGCTATGGCACTACTAAACAAACAATCTATTGTTTTGTTTTGTATGTATAATTGTGAGATTTTGGAAGACCTATGAAGATAGATATGCTGCAACTAATAAGTCTGCATTACAAGAACAATTTTATTCTCTCTGAATTGTCTATTAAAAACTTTAAAAAAATAACTTTTTAGAAAACAACCGTTCTAAATCTTACATTGTCAAACAGATACAAACCTGCAGCTCCATCTGGTGTTATTAAAAAGAATACATTTAGTTCTAAGGTGTTTTTTTTTTTGCTATTGAATGAGATAAAATTGTTTACGTGATTCCCATGGCTATTGCCAGAGAGTAATATCTTATTAAAAATTATTTGCAACTCTTAGTGTAAAATAGAAAGGAAAGACAGCAGCATGCCTCAGAAGCAGCTACAGAAGCTCCAGACCTCAAGTTTGCAGTCACTCTCAAGACAAACCGCTGTCCACAGTCTTATTCTTCCTTCAACCCTCAAAGTGGGCAGAAGCTAACCAGTCATATATAAAGGACATGTGTAATGTACTTATAAATGGGATGCAGTTAAAATGCCGGCTGTCTGGATACCGACACCGAAATCCCGAAATCTGACAATGCCGACAGCCGTAATCCCGGCGCAACAGGGCTATTCCCACTTGTGGGTGTCCACGACAACCAAAACGTGGGAATAGATCCTGTGGCAAGTGCAGCGAGCCTGCAAGGGGACTTTTAGCGCTCACCCCGCTGCCGGCATTCTAGTGGATGGGATGCTGCTACCGGGATATTGACAGCCGGCATCCTGCCTGCCAGGATAATGCATGTAACCCTTATAGAATTAAAGCATGGTTAAAGCATTCCTCCTGATGTGGTTTTATTTAATTATGAATGTTTACATGGTCACTGTCGACATAATATACCAAATCCCATTTTGCCCCAATAATAGTTTTTGTTGCTTGACATAACGTCAAACTACTCAGCCTGCTCGGTATCCTGTCTGTGAATGCTGATAACCATTTTTTATGTGCTCTTCACCTGCCACCGCCTATTTATCTCTTAGAGCAACAGTAGGTCTTATGCTTGTTAATAGGTTTAATGGTGTTTACCATTCAAGGTAAGAGGACTGACAGTTGTTCAAGCATGTGATCAGATGCTGCATCTTTGGACACAGCAGCAGATCACAGAAGATGGCAAGAGGCATCTGTTTACACAAGATAGAAACATAGAATTTGACGGCAGATAAGAACCACTTGGCCCATCTAGTCTGCCCCTTTTTTATTTTATCCTTTAGGCAATCTCAATCCTTTTTTAACCTTAATTCTTTGTCAGGATATTCATATGCCTGTCCCAAGCATGTTTAAATTGCCCTACAGTCTTAGCCTCTACCACCTCTGATGGGAGGCTATTCCACTTATCCACTACCCTTTTTGTGAAGTAATTTTTCTGTAAATTTCCCCTGAACCTCCCCCCCTCCAGTCTCAATGTATGCCCTCGAGTTCTAATACTTCTTTTCCTTTGAAGAATGTTTCCCTCCTGAACTTTGTTTAGACCCTTGATATATTTGAAAGTTTCTATCATGTCCCCCCTTTCCCTTCTCTCCTCCAAACTATACATGTTAAGATCTTTTAGCCTTTCCGGGTAAGTTTTGTGATGTAGGCCATGCACCATTTTAGTTGCCCTTCTTTGTACACTCTCTAATGTATTTATATCCTACTGGAGATAGGGTCTCCAGAACTGGACACAGTATTCCAGATGGGGCCGTACCAATGACCTATACAGTGGCATTATCACTTCTTTTTTCCTGCTACTGATTCCTCTCTCTATGCAACCAAGCATCTGACTTGCCTTTCTCATTGCTTTGTTGCATTGCTTTCCTGCCTTCAAGTCACTTGAAATAGTGACTCCTAAATCTCTTTCCTCCTCAGTAGTTTCCATTATAGTACCCTTGATACTATACTTAGCCTTTGGGTTTTTGAGACCCAAGTGCATGATTTTGCATTTTTTAGCATTAAACTGTAGTTGCCACGTTCTTGACCATTTCTCAAGCCTACCTAGGTCATTAATCATTTGTTTGACCCCTCCCGGTGTGTCTACCCTGTTGCATATCTTTGTATCATCTGCAAAAAGGCATATCTTCCCTTCAATACCATCTGCAATGTCACCAACAAAGATATTAAAGAGAACTGGACCAAGTACAGATCCCTGGGGTACTCCACTGGTAACATTTCCCTCCATAGATTGCACTCCATTAACTACGACTGTCTGTTTCCTATCCTGCAACCAGGTTCTTATCCATTTAACTGATTTATAATCCACCCCCAGGCTTTCAAGTTTATTTAGCAGTCTGCGATGTGGGACAGTGTCAAATGCCTTACTAAAGTCTAGATATGCTACATCTACAGCTCCCCCTTGATCTATTATTTTCATCACAGAGTCAAAAAAGTCAATAAGATTTGTTTGGCATGATCTCCCACCAGTAAATTCATGCTGTTTTAGATCCTGTAAGTTGTTTGATTTAAGATATTCCACTACTCTTTCTTTTAATAGTTTTTCCATTACTTTCCCTACTACTGATGTAAGGCTTACTGGTCTGTAGTTACTTGCTTCTTCCTTGCTTCCACTTTTGTGCAGTGGAACTACATTTGCTCTTTTCCAGTCCTCTGGAATAGCTCCTGTATTTAGTGACTGGTTAAATAATTCTGTTAAAGGTGTAACCAGCACAACTTTTAGCTCTTTGAGTATCCTTGGGTGTATCCCATCTGGTCCCATTGATTTATCCACTTTTAGTTTTGAAAGTTCTGTTAGGACCTTCTCCTCTGTAAATGTATTTTCATCTACCTTATTTTTATGAATGTCCTTGCAACTTAACTGTGGCCCCATCCCTTCTTCTGTAGTAAATACTGAGCAAAAATAATTATTTAGGTGATCTGCTATTGCCTTGTCTCCCTCCACCAAATGCCCACTCTCTGTCTTAAGTCTTATTATTCCTCCATTTGATTTTCTCCTTTCACTTATATACTTAAAAAAAGTTTTGCTCCCTTTATCTACTGACTGGGCCATTGTCTCCTCAGCTTCTGCCTTTGCACGTCTGATCACTTTCTTAGCATCCTTCCGTCTGTCCAGATACACCTCTTTGTCGTTATTATTTTGAGTCTGTTTGTATTTCCTAAAAGCCATCTTTTTTGCTTTCACACTAGTTGATACTTCTTTTGTGAACCACACTGGCTTCCTTTTCCTGGTGCTTTTCCTAACCATTTTGATACAAAGGTCTGTTGCACTTAGCATTGCACTTTTCAGTTTTTTCCACCTCTCCTGCACTCCTTCCAAGTTCCTCCAGTCTGCCAATGAATCACTTAAACATCTCCCCATTTTTGCAAAGTCAGCATTTCTAAAATCCAACACCTTTGTTTTTGTGTGACAGGAGTTGGATCCTGTCTTTATACTAAACCATACTGCTTGATGATCACTGGATCCCAGGTGCTCACCCACATATATATCAGATATCCTATCACCATTTGTAAGAATTAGATCTAATATTGAGTCTTTGTGAGTGAGCTCCCTCACCAATTGCTTGAGAGATGCTCCCTGTAAGGAATGTAGAAATTTGCCACTTGTAGCTGAACTTGCAAAAGACCCCTCCCAATTTACATCAGGTAAATTAAAGTCTCCCATGATTATGACTTCTCCCTTAAAAGCCATTTTAGAGATGTCCAACAATAGGTTCCTGTCCAAATCCTGTCCCTGGCCTGGTGGTCTATAGACCACCCTAATGCGAATAATGTCCTTCATCCCAGTTTCTATGGTGACCCAAAGGGCCTCAGTTTTGGCTTCAATATTTTGTATTAAAGTAGCATTTATGCTTTTTTTCACATACATTGCGACCCCTCCTCCTATTCTTCCTATTCTATCTTTCCTAAATAAATTGTATTCTAGTATAGCTAAGTCCCAGTCATGATTCTCATTGCACCAAGACTCTGTAATTGCCACAAAATCCAGGTTATCCCTTGTCATTATCGCAATTAGCTCTGGAATTTTGTCTCCTAAGCTCCTAGCATTTGCACACATAGCTTTAAGAATTTTGTCTGTGCATTTGTTATTAGTAGCCATGTCCAGAGCGTACAAAATAAATGACAAGTTTAAAGTTGAAATTACCTGTTTGGGGATGTTGCTCAGTATTTGTTTTCTTTTACTAATCGGTAATCATACTCTGTCCTTTACACCATGACTACACCTTTCCCTCTGCACCATTAGCATATTATCATACAGTAGCTGTGTCCAAAGATGCAGCTGCTGGGTGAACTGCATCTATCCCTGAATCAGACCCAAGTCATATGCGTGACAAAACAACACCCAGGTGATCACAAAGGTAACCGCAACAAAAACTTGTAAATTCCAGTGAGTAACAACTGTAATAGAATGAGCGGCCATATTAATGAGCATAGACATACGCAATCACCCAGTAACACACACACATCCATGCAGATGCAATGCCCAATAATACACATGAGTAGCAGGTGTGTCCATGTGCCCATACAGGTCAGACGCTCACAAGGGGAGTGGATATGGGAGTTAGGGGGTGGGGAACTCACTTACCCTATATAGAGGCATCAAGGTTATATTTCAATCAAATTTGGATGAATGCAGCTCTTCGGTTATATGTAAAATACATACACAGCCAACATTTTATTAAAGGACGTTGTAATTATATTAAGACCACTCATCACATTTAGTTTAAGAAGCAGCATTAACATTTTCATACATGTGTACTCTGTACTGACATTTATTGAGAAATCTTTTTACACTGCACATGACTCCATATCTCACCTACAGTAGAATGAGAAATATTACATTTTATTGTATTGGTATTTAGTATCTACAAAATTATAAAATGAATAGAAACCAATTCTTCTTCTCTTTATTACATGATCCAGGTGGTTATCTCCTACGATATTCTACATTCCCCTGATACAAATGCATCTGCGAGGTTTCTGTGTAGTGATCAGCTGCTTTCTGTCACTGTGCTCTAAAAGCACACCAGTACGTGGCTGAGTCTGAGATCTCCAGCTTGGTGATAGACACACGGCTGAGTTTCTTCTCCTTTTCTAATTGATATGAATATCTATCCTCTGTGATATTTTCATTTCCCAGCTGATTTCTTAATAGCATAAGACTCTCTCCAGGACTTTGCTTGTACCACTGCAGACTGTATAATGCACTGTCAGTGTATTCACACTGCATAACAAGCCCATCTCCTTCTTCAGCATTGTGTGAGAGAGGGGACTGCTTTACATCTTCTTTACATTCTCCATCTGTAGAGTAAAACAAACAGATCAGCCTTACCTAGTATTATGTCATAAAATAAATCAGACTCTTATGGCGGGATTAAATTCTTTTCACCCCTTTCCACACCCGTTCTGTTTCTGCCCTCGGGGGCATGGTATCATTATTTCAGCTTTCTACCCTTGGAGTAGCATGGCACCTGACCCTTTACACAGCTAAACCTGATTACTATGGGCACAATATGCACAATAACGGGGATCATTTTAGACAGGAGATTGGGCGTGATATATCATTTGAATTCCACCCTTATGATCTATTTACAAAATAGAGAAAAGCCCTATCTCCAGTGAAAGTTAGTGATTTACCTAGAGATGGGCTTCTTCCTATCCAACAAGCACATGGGAAATGGTACTAATAATGATTGTGTACTGCGGCAATCCTAATTTCTCTATTTCTATCTTGACAGGTGGAATCATCAGTATTATTATTTTTTACTTTTACAAGTAGAATTGAGAGCCAAACGTTGGGTGTCCAGTTTCACACACATACACGGACCAGCAAGTGCAAATCCACCAAGGCTGGTATCACTCAGCTGTTCTAGTGGGGTCTACTAGGACTGGCCGGTGGTCGGGATCCTGACGCCCAGCATATCAGCGCCGGGATGCCGACCGCTGGAATGCCGGCAGTGTTGGGGAGTGCAAGAGAGCCCCTTGCAGGCTCGCTGCGCTTGCCACGCTATGGGCACGCTATTTATTCTCCCTCCAGGGGTGTCGTGGACCAAGAGGGAGAATAGTTGTCGGTATCCCGGTGGTTGGGTATATCGAGTGCCTCCCGTTCTGGTGATATGTCTAAACAAATCCTATTGCTAGAACACCAGCCATATAACCACATCATAGTACATATTATGCTTGCTAAGATCAATTTTTTACTCATTGATAACCCAGTTATAGTGACTTATGCTTATGACCAATAGTTTCATATTGTGCACTATACACTAACCATGCTTTATTAACAAATTTCTCTACATGATCTTGTTAATATCCCAAACTCGTTTCTTGGTTATGTTTTCTTTCTCTTGATTTTGCTGTTTTTGTTTATGAGTACTATTATTATTATTATTATTATTATTATTGTTGTTATTATTATTATTATTATTATTAGTAGTAGTAGTAGTAGTAGTAGTAGTAGTGTTTTTATTAATATTGGCGAAGTACATACAATTTCGAGAAGTTAATTTTATGTGAGGGCTTTGCCCAGGTTATTGTACAGGCCCCACTATTTCCTATCACATTGTGCCTCCACTGCACAGAGATACAGTGCAGTGTCAGTCATTCTCAGGTCCTTGAAATGTAGGGAGCTCCTGCTGCTTTTTGTCTGGAGCTCAGCTGTGAATCTTTCTCCAGCTTTAACTTCATCTTTGATTAAATTAATTAGCTCTACAGGCATCTCTCCTGGTTTCTGTATGAACCATTTTAGGTTCCGAAAGACTCCCACAGTATAGGCACAGGATTGTGGGGCAGATTTATTAAGCTTGGTGAAGTGATAAAGTGGAAGGTGATAAAGGACCAGCCAATCAGATTTTAACTTCCATGTCACAGGCTGGGTTTGAAAAATGACAGTTAGGAGCTGACTGGTTGGTCCTTTATCACCTTCCAATTTATCACTTCACCAGGCTTAATAAATCTGCCCCAGAGTTACAGAATCACCTTCTGTGACAGTGATAGACTGATTCTGGTAATGCACAGAATCCTGGCAATCCACAACTATGGAAAAGAAAGTACAATGTATTGCATAATCTTTGTGAGGACATTTACGTAGATATAAACATCTGGGGATGACTGAGATTCTCATCTATTACAGTATTTGTGCATTGTATCTGTAAATATATAGCTGAATGTATAGCACTGTATATTATATAACTAATTGCTTCAGTAACTCTAGTTATACAGTAAAATATATTGCACTACCATATTTTTGTTATGGACTAATTACAGTACCAGAACAAGTCTGGAGTATAAATTAGTATTTACATACAGTAACTTACAGTGAAGATAAATAATGAAGATGAGTGTCAGCTGTCTTTGCATGGTTGTCCAGTCCATATACTGTAGCAGAGGCTGATGAGGTGCAGACAGAGTGCAGTCCTTGTTTCTGTATCTACATTATGAATAGAGCATAGAACACATTAAACTCCACCCACTATACCATTTCCATCCTACGTAACATATCACACTTCCTGCAGTGCACACCTCATTATAAGTATTGGATTTACTTCTCACCTGCTGCTTACTAACACATACAATATTACACTTACCAAACTCTGTATGTAGAAACATACTGGTGAATGTGTGTTACAGTAAATACTGTAGTTGCAGACATATTCTTAACCACTTACCTGATGATTTTGTTACCCAATAACAGCTCAGAAATTGTCATTTTTTTAATGAGTAAATCAGGTGAAGAACCTTATCCAAAATGATTTTAGTTAAAAAAATATATATTTTTTAAAATAATCTTTCTCAAACATCAGAACATTGGTTGGGAAGATTGGTAACATCGGAACATCGCGATCAGCACAACGTTACTTTTTACACCCCAGACAGCTGCCGGGTACACAGGTGGAGGGCTGGGGGTGGCTTGGGGGGGGGGGGGGGGGGTGGTTTACACTTTCCCAGCGGCTGCTATTGTCTGCAGCCACTGAGTGGGGGACCTGCAGTGATCGGCAGCAAGGCAACACTGAGGTAGGGTGCAGGGTCCCTCTGATAGCAGCAGTGGAGGGTAGTTTCTCTTCCCTACTGCTGCTAACACTGATTATCTGACTGGTCGCATCTGATGCGACCATGCCAGGCAAGTAGTTAAAGGAGGACTAATTGAAGAATAGATTAAAATACCCAAAAGTAGATTCTGGATTTAAATTTCACAGGTTAGAAGTAATAATGTGGTCTGAAATATTTAGTAGCTAGATAACTTGAAGTACAGGTCTCTGGTTTGCGGTAGCACACCAGTGGCAAACGCAGGATTTCTATAGGGGGGTTTCCAAATGCAAACCACAATCTCCCACTCTGTAGAACATTGGAGCAAGTGCAGGAGTCTGGGAAAACTGTAGAAGAACCTAGGAATGACTTTGAACATTGGTCTTTTTATACACTGTATACTGTATGGAATACAGTATTAATATTTAATACAATAATATACAGTAAGTGGTCAGGAAAAGGTTAAACGTACCATAATAAATAAATACAAAACATAATAGAACCAGCCGCTCTCTTCCCTGCTACTGCTGCAGCGCTGCAATACAGTGGCCAGCGGTAGTGGACATGTAAGAAACGTTATGGTAAGAGGCAATTGTATGGACCCCCCCCCCCCCCGCTCATGGATCCATCCCTGCGTGCGCGTGCAAGTGCCGACCTGTGCCGCCCTTTGATTTGATGCTGTCTGCAGCAACTGTCATTGTTCATACTGCACTTGCACCAGCCCCATGTTAGGTGCAAGAACTTCATTGACACCAGGCATCTCTCCCCCATATGCATGACTTAGAATCACACTGAGCCAGGGGCGGATCCAGGAAAAAATGACAGGGGAGGCACCTTGTGCATGCCGAAGGCGTGCGGTCCCATGAAGGTGCGTGCGGCCTCACAACAAGGGCATGACCTAGCAACAAGGGTCATAGCCTCAAAGGGAACATCGTATTCGTAAGACGGGAAGAGGGTGACACTTTGAAGACACAGCGGGTGACAGGAGAGAGAGGGTGATGGGTTTATAGTGACGAAGGGGAGAGGCAGTGGATGAAGGAAACATAGTGGGAGACGGAGAGGCAGTGGGTGACAGAGAGAGGGTGACAGTGAGAGGCAGAGTGGGTAACACCGGGGAAAGGGTGACGAGAAAAAGTGGGTGATGCCAGGGGGAGGTGGCAGTGGGTAACAAGGAGAGGGGGACAGGGAGAGGCAGTGGGTACCTAAGGTCTCTGTAGGAGTAGGAGGGAGTAGTGAGACATTTGTAGTGAGGTTTACAGAGGCATGAAGGGAAAGATTCACTGGGGAAATAAACATTATACACATGGTATGAGCCGAAATTCACATTATAGCACACAGTATGAGACAAAATTCACATTATAGCACACGGTATGAGCCGAAATTCACATTATACCATATGGTATGAGCCGAAATTCACATTATACCACACAGTATGAGCCTAAATTCACATTATACCACACGGTATGAGCTGAAATTCACATTATAGCACACAATATGAGCCAAGATTCACATTATACCACACGGTTTGAGCCGAAATTCACATTATAGCACACAGTATGAGACGAAGTTCACATTATAGCACACGGTATGAGCTGATATTCACATTATAGCACACGGTATGAGCCAAAATTCACATTATGCCGCAAGGTATGCATACACATATACTGTTTTTCCTTAATACAAACAGTATATGTTTCCAAGCAACATATACTGTTTATACCTAAAGATGAACTGACCTCCTCTGCGAGCTTCAGATGGCGGCAATGGGGAGGCAGGGAGCGGGCCACCCACTCAGATGGGTCTCCTCTGCTCTATGCTCCACGCGGTAGTGGCGACTGGCGAGCGTCCTGCCCCAGCAGGGCCGGATTAAGGTTTGAGGGGGCCCTTGGACAACAAACTTGTAGGGGTCCCTATTAACATAATTGTGTTACAAAAAAGTGTGTATATATATATATATATATATATATACACATACACACACACTGTGGAATCTACTGTATGTATACATTTATTTTCATAGAGAGAAGGGGGATCAGAGAGAAGGGGGTTTGGGGTAGGGATCACAGTAAAGGAGGTTTGGGACAGCAAAGAGAAGGGCGTTTGGGACAGCACAGAGAAGGGGAATTAGGGTAGGGATCACAGAGAAGGGCGTTTGGGACAGCACAGAGAAGGGGATTTAGGGTAGGGATCACAGAGAAGGGGTTTTGGGACAGCACAGAGAAGGGGATTTAGGACAGTACAGAAAAGGGGGTTTAGGGTAGGGATCACAGAGAAGGGGTTTTGGGACAGGGATCACAGAGAGCCTTACTCTAAAGGACACCCATCTTGTGGCCAACAGCTCAGATTTCCCACTCCAGCAGCCTGAGAGCGCCGGGAGGTGCGGTGTGCTGTGGACCAGTGTCCTCTGCATTCCTTGCCTTGATTGGCCACAGCTGCTGGGGAGGGGGCGGGGACTGTTGGGAGAACATTAACTGGAGGCTGGATCGCAGGCAGCAAAATGCTGTCCTACCCTCCATTAATATAGGATTTGTGGGGGCCCAGCACAGTTTGTACATATTGTAATGAACGGCATGATGCTCTGCCGCTCATTACATATGCACGAACACACAAGAACGAGCCGCGACGCGTACCGCTGCAGGCAGCAGCGATACAGCGACGCCGGCTCTATCGTGGCCAGAGCACCCTCTGCGACTCCGAGTGGAGGAGAGAAGGGGAAAGCCTCTCCTTGGAGTCTTCTGGTCTTTACTACAGCCAGCTGCAGCGCAATGTAATGAGTCAGTCTGACTCATTAGTGCTGCTGCCGCTGCCGCCGCTGCTACGAGACCCTTCATCGCGGCGGGCGCCGTCTGCGCCGCCGCTTCTTTTAAATGGGACTGCTGTGTTGTCGTTTGTTTAAAATGCCAGACATGACAGGGGGGGCACGGGCCCGCGTGCCCCCCCACTTTATCCGCCACTGCACTGAGCCATTGATTCATGCCCACAACATTCCCATAACACTCCCCCAAGTCAGTTTGGTTCCATACAATTGCTCTGCAACTGTCCAGTTATGCCCTAAAATATCCTATTTTAAGTGAAGACAGATCTGACTAAGGATGTAATTCAGACCTGATCGCTGGGCTGCGTTTTCTCACAGCCTGCAATCAGTTCTGAACTGCGCATGCATATGCACCGCAATGCGCAAGCGCGATGGACCGCAACAACGAGGATCAGTGCATAGCGACGGGATGGTGCGAAAAAAGCCATTGCAAGGTGACTGACAGGAAGAGGGCATTTGTGGGTGGCAACTGACTGTTTTCAAGGAGTGTCTGCAAAAATGCAGGCGAGTCCAAGCGTTTGCATGGCGGGTGTCTGACGTCAATTACGGTCGCAGACAAGCTGAAGTGATTGCAGCGGCTGAGTAAGTCTTGGGTTACTCAGAGACTGCACAAAATCAGTTTGGGCAGCTCTGCTACACATGCGATCGCACACTTGCAGAGCTAAAATACCCTCCCCCTGTAGGCGGCGACTATCTGATCGCAGCAGTGCAAAAATCGCTGGCCAGCGGTGAGGTCTGAATTAAGCCCTAAGTTGCTTCTGTGTATGCAAAAACTCACCAAGTGCATCCATGAAGAGAGAGCTGTGCGAAAGCCTCACAGTGTTCATGCCCTCCTCCGCTCCTCTCACTGTATGCAGGGTAAGACATGTGCATTAAAAAGTGCATTTATGTGCGTGTGCTCATTGGGACACATCAGAGGATGTTTTCTGCTGTACAGTACATCACTACCATACAGTATGTGCATACGCACACACGCACGCACGCACGCACGCACGCACGCACACACATATCCTAAAATATTTACAATTTAAAATACAGCATATTGTAAAGATGCTCCCAATAAATAAATAATAATAATAATAATAATAATAATAATAATAACAATAATAATAATGTGGTAGATATCACAAGGTATTACCTGTGTACCTACAGTATGTACTCCTTTATACATAGGGGTGTATTAAGAAAGGAGGGAACCTGTGTTCAGTCTATTTTTCCATTTATTCCTACTGTCTAATGGTGCCCACTCACGGTGCGATTCTCGCATGCTATTTGATATTTTCAGTTCACATAGCATCGCGTCCAGTTCAAATAGCACTGTGTGTAATGTCCCTTGCGATGCAATGTGCGCTCCCGTCTAGTCCATATCTCAAGGCAAAATATTATGTGCAGGCAGCTATTTTTGTACTACAGCACACATAGGGGGTCATTCAGACCTGATCGCACTCTAGATTTTTTCGATGCACTGCGATCAGGTCAGAACTGCGCATGCGTATGCACTGCAATGCGCAGGCACGTAGCACAGGTACAAAGCGGATCATTGCTGTGCAATGGGTTTTATGAACAATCCATTCGCACAGCCGATCGCAAGGAGATTGACAGGCGTTTGTGGGTGGCAACTGTCCGTTTTCAGGGAGTGTTTGGAAAAATGCAGGCGTGTCCAAGCGTTTGGAGGGCGGGTATCTGACGTCAATTCCGGGCCCAGAAAGGCTGAAGTGATCACAGCGGCTGAGTAAGTTCTGGGCAACTCAGAAACTGCACAAAACTTTTTTGTACCGCTCGGCTGCACATGCGATCACACATTTGCAAAGCAAAAATACACTCCCCTGTGGGCGGCGACTATCTACTCACAGATCAGTTCTGAATTAGGCCCATAGTACATTATAGTGTATTCAAAATCGGATGTAGTTCATATAGCATGTAGTTCAAATAGCATACCCCACTTAGGGCCTAATTCAGACTTGATCCCCCGCTAGCTATTTTTTGCAGCGCTGCGATCAAATAGTCGCCGCCTATAGGGGAGTGTGTTTTTTCTTTGCAAGTGTGCGATCGCATGTGCTGCCGAGCACTACAAAAAAGTTTTGTGCAGTTTCTGAGTTGTCCAAAATGTACTCAGCCGCAGCGATCACTTCAGCCTGTCAGGTCCCGGAATTGATGTCAGACACCCACCCTGCAAATGCCTGGACACACCTGCATTTTTCCAAACACTCCCAGAAAACGGTCAGTTGCCACCCACATAGGCCCTCTTCCTGTTCCTGCGATCGGCTGTGCGAATGGATTCTTACTAAACCCATCGCACAGCAATGATCCGCTTGGCACCTGTACGATGCGCCTGCACATTGCGGTGCATACGCATGCACAGTTCTGACCTGATCACAGCGCCGCGAAAAAATCTAGCGTGCGATCAGGTCTGAATGACCCCCTTAGTCCAAATCGCATAGCACACATTGTATAGGCTCAAATCTCACCTAGCACAAATAGCACAGTGTATGGGCCCCATTAGATTTATTAGCTGATATTTATTAGCATGATATTTTAAGTTAAAAAAATAATAATATTTATAATTCTTATCACGTTGAGAAAAACAATGACATTGTGCAGATTGTGGTGTTCCTTGAGCCACTGGGCTCATGCTCGGTAGATAGTAAAATGAGCCTGGGTGCTGCTACTGCAACAGTTATTGTCAACAAATACAGACCTACAGCTCCATCTAGTGTTAACATACAGAATACATTTAGCTCAGATAAACAAATGCATTATTGTAAATGAACTGTGATTGTTTGAGACGTATGCCCCCAACTGTTGGCAGAAAATAATTTCTTAATAAACATTCTCACAAGTTTTACTGAGGATGGTAGGTGTACTTTGTCCCAGTGGCTGATACATGTATATACATTAGTAAACATGTGTAGGAAGTGGCTTATATTGAACTCAAGATAACTGCAGTGGAGATAGCTTCCACTGCACCCACTTAGTGTGGACTCATCTTTCCTGACCCATATAGGGCCAGCAACAGAAATCTTGGGGCCCGGTACATTGATATCTGTCCCTCACCTTCAACCCGTGCACCACACATCCCTCCCCTGGGAGAAAGAGAGAAAGGGTGCCCGGGTGAGAGTGACAGAAGTGTGAGAGTGGGAGAGAGAGAGAGAGAGAGAGAGAGAGAGAGAGAGATGGGTGAGTCAGGGAGAGATAAAGAGTAAGAGAGGGAAAAATAGAAAGAGAGAGGGGAGAGCGATATAAAGGGTGTCAGGGAGAGAGAGAGTGCCAGAGAGGGAGAGGAGCAAGAGAGAGAGAGGAGGGGAGCGATTGAGAGTGAGAGAGTGTCAGGGAAAAAGAGAGAGAGGAGAGCAAGAGAGAGTGAGAAAGTGTCAGGGGAAGAAAGAAAGAGGGAGAGACGGGAGAGAGAAAGTATCAGGAAGAGAGACAGTTTCAGGGAGAGAGAGATAGTGGGGGAGACAGTATTACAGAAAGAGATAGATTCAGTGAAAGACTGTCAGGGAGAGGGAGAGGAAAACAGTGTCAGTGAGAGGGAGGGAGAGAGAGACAGTGGGTAATGATTCAGAGTTGGACGCAGAGTCCACATCCATCTGGTCAGCGCACGCATACACAACCCTTCACCTTGTGACCGCAAGGTGATTAACACTGGCGGCTGCTTGGTGGGCGGCATTTCGGTATTCTGAGGGGTGTGGTGGGAAAAACTGGCATGTTGAGAGTATTTTCAGGGCGGCTGCGTGATGTCATATGCAGCCGATCCTAGAAAAAAATGGGTCTGGACCGCATGCCAGCGCAGCCAGGCTGTGGTGACAGGGGTCAGGGGTCACCCTCTAATCGATACGCCCGCAATTAAATTGCGGATGCATCATGGGGTGGCACCACACACATGCTGGGCGGCCTTTCCATGTGCTGGGCAGCCCCCAGCATGTTAGTAGATGGACACAGATCTTGCTGCAGTGCAGGAAGCAAGATCTGTGTCCATCTCAGGCAGAAAGAGAGAGAAAGCAGTGTCAGGGAGAGAGAGGGGGAGAGAGAGAGAGGGGAGAAAGTGTTAAGGTGTGTACACACGGTAAGATATTTTCTTCCGATTCTGACTATATAGTCAGAATCGGAAGAAAATATAGTGCAGATCGCAAGGTGACAGTCACCTTGCGATCCCGATCCGATGCCGATGCGCGGCCCCGCGCGGTCGGCATCGGCAGAAAAAATAGGCTGTGCAGGCAAGTCAATCCTGACTATCTCTATAGAAGAGATAGTCAGGATTGAAATCGCACATAGCCAGCATCGCAAGCACAGTTATTATGTGCTTGCGATACTGGCTAAGTGCCGACCCGGCCCCCTGTCGCACGGTGAGAATCGGATAAGTCCGAATCTCACCGTGTGTATGCACCCTTAGGGAGAGAGAGGGATGGGGAGCAATTGGGAGAGACATTAGCTGACTGCACTGCAGCACTGAGCACATGACATGTCTCTCATGGGGGCACAGTTCTCTGCATTAGGCTCCGCCCACTGAACGCCCGCGAATCGCGTCACTGCTACTCAGCTCTGCTGCCGGGAGCCAGTCAGTCCTGATAATAGAGAAGGGGGAAGGGGGGTCAGGGGGCCCTGAAAATTAATTTGTTTTTATTTTGCCCATTTGTAGCTGGCATCGCGCCACTCCGTTTTGTACCTGTGAGCTGCGGGGCCCCTAAGGGCCTCGGGGCCCAGGATGGGGGAACCCTTTGTACCCCCCTGTCACCGGGCCTGACCCATATAGTGCCCTGAACATGACCAGCCACAAAAAAAATTGGACCTGGGTACCGAGTGAACATCTTCTATGAGATCTTCTCTTCTACACTTTGGGTCATGCAGTCCAGCAGTCCTTTCCTACTGCTGTAGAAGCTTCACATGGAGAACAAGACTTTTTTGATGTCTACTTCCTGCCTTGACTTATGTTAATGTGACAAAGAACATGAACATCCCTATTTTTCCTGTCCTGTCCTAGGTTTTGTTTCCACACTTTGTGGCTAGCTAATTTGAACTATGGGTGTCATTCTGACCCGTTTGCATGCAGCGGCTCTTCGCTGTGGTGCGAACGGGTCGGAACTGCGCATGTGTCGTTGTCCAGCGACAGCCGTCGAGTTGCTGGGCAACGACGAGCATGCGCCGCACAAGCGCAGTTCCGACCTGTTCGCACTGCAGCGAAGAACCGCTGCGTGCAAACTGGTCGGAATGACCCCCATAGTTCAAATTAGCTAGCCACAGGCAACGACAGGAAGAGAGAAGAAAGTGATCGCTAGCGCGATCGCAATAAGATTGACAGCAGGGAGGCGTTCCGGGGCTGATACTCACCGTTCTGCGGGCATGGAGATCTGAACGCAAGCGTGTCCAGGTGTTTGGAGGGCGGATGTCTGACATCAATCCTGGGACCTTCGTCGCTGGATCCGTCGCACTGGGTAAGTCATACCCCTTTTCCACTAACGAGCACGGGTCGCAGCCGGGAGCCTGACACGGGAGCTGCCCCCTGCTGCGACCCGTGCTCGGTCCCTTTCCCATTAGCAGTCACAACCCGGCAAATGCCGGGTTGGTGACGCTTCTAGTGACACGGCAGGGGCGGCGCAGGGAGATCACATGATCTCCCAGCGCCGCCTTCCCTATGCACTGTGAACGGGAGCCGTGTCACCTCGACACGGCTCCCGTTCACACTAGACAGCTAGCCGGGTTGAACACGTGTTCAACCCGGCTAGCTACCAGGGTAGGATTCCCGGATCACTTGATCCGGGTTTACCCTTTTCCACTTGCAAAAAACACGGGTAAATGCGCGCCCCCGTGCATTTACCCGTGTTTTTTGAGCTAGTGGAAAAGGGGTATAAGTCTGACCCTCGTCTTGTTTTACAGGAAACTTTTTTAGCATAGCAGGGCTGCACAAGCGATCGCAGCCATTCTATGCTAAAATACACTCCCCCATAGTCGAGCAGCTAAAAGTTGCTACGTGTGATCAACTCGGAATGAGGGCCTATGGTGGTCATTCCGAGTTGTTCGCTCTTTGCCGATTTTCGCTATGCTGCGATTTGCTGCTAAATGTGCATGCGCATGGTATGCAGCGCGCATGTGCTTAGTTATTTAACTAAAAACTTAGCAGTTGTGCTGTTGTTCATGCGGCGCTTTTCAGTCACACTACTGATCGGTGAGTGATTGACAGGAAAGGGGCGTTTCTGGGTGGTAGCTGAGCGTTTTCCGGGAGACGGGAGTGTGCTAAAAAACGCAGGCGTGTCAGGCAAAAACGCAGGAGTGTCTGGAGAAACGAGGGAGTGGCTGACCGAACGCAGGGCGTGTTTGTGACGTCAAACCAGGAACTAAATGGACTGAGATGATCGCAATCTAGGAGTAAGTCTGGAGCTACTCAGAAACTGCTTGCAAATTTTTAGTAGCAGTTCTGCTAATCTTTCATTCGCATTTCTGCTAAGCTAAGATACACTCCCAGAGGGGGCGGCCTAGCGTTTGCAATGCTGCTAAAAGCAGCTAGCGAGCGAACAACTCAGAATGACCACCAATATTCAGCTAAGTAGATTGCTATAAAGTGCAATTTGTTTATCACTTGGTTTCTATTCCCACAACGTTGCACTGTGTTATGATGATAATAATAATAATAATAATAATTATTATTATTATTATTATTATTAGCCTTTATTTATATGGCACCACAAGGATTCCGCAGTGCCTTAAAATAAAGTGCAGAAACAGAATTAACAGAACAAAAAAAAAGTGACTTACAGTGCAGAATATTGCAGGACAAAGACAATATTTATGGACATTGCTGCATCAGTGATGATAGTACTCAAATAAGCAGTTACAGTAGGGGCTATTGTAAACAGTAGAGAGTAGATAAAGGTATACTGTATGTAATGGAGTGAAAAACACATAAGAGAAGAGGGCCCTGCTCATGAGAGCTTACATTCTAAAGGGGAGAGGCAGACAGACAGGGGTGATACAAAATGGCATACAGGTAGATGGCGAGGAAAGAGCAGAGAGCAGTGGGTTAAGATAACAGCTAGAAGGCTTTTATAAAGAAGTGAGAGCCTGTTTGAAGTTTTGTAGAGTGGTGGGGAGTCTAATAGGGAAAGGGATAGAATTCCACTGGTAGGGAGCAATTTGGGCCAAATTTTGGAGGTGGAAGTAATAAGTTGGAAAGAGAGGCGGCATTCGTTTGTAGAGCACAGTAGGAGGGTGGGAGTGTGAAGTGAGAGATATAAATAGGAGAGGATTTGAGGGCATATTTATCATGAAAAAATTGTGTAATGAGAATTTTTAGTTTTCAATTCTCATTGAATTCTCTCACAATTTTTTCAGTATTCCTCATGCCCACATGAGAAAATTATCACTTCCAAAACACTGGGCTTTTTGAGAAGACAGTTTTCAGAAAGTGATAATTTTCCCCTCTTCAGCACACTTGTCTCCTCTGTTCTTCATGCTGTGCATGCGCTGCACCCAAACAAGGAGGTGAATAATTATATGTATGTATATACAAATATTAGAAATGAGCGGGTTTGGTTCCCTGGGAACCGAACCCCCCTAAACTTCATGCTTCAAATCCAGATCCGAGTCCGGCTCGGGACTTCCTGCCAGATTCGGAAACCAGAATGAGGCAAAATGTAATCATCCCGCTGTCAGATTCTTGCAGGATTTGAATCCCATATAAACAGCGGCGCTGTCACTGTATGCTGTCAAATATAGGGGTGCTGATGTCTTAATAACATTACACTGGCCCTGTCTGCTATATTAATTTGGGTGCAGTTCTTAAAATTTAAAAGCACCCTGCTCCTGTATGCTGTCATATATAGGGGTGCTGATGTCTTAATAACATTACACTGGCCCTGTCTGCTATAAAAATTCAGGGGTGCAGTTCTAACAAATTAAGAGCACACTACTCCTGTATGCTGTCAAATATAGGGGTGCTGATGTCTTCATAACATTACACTGGCCCTGTCTGCTCTATAAATTTGGGTGCAGTTCTTAAAAATGAAAAGCATACTGCTCCTGTATGCTGTCAAAATAGGGTGCTGATATCTTAATAACACTACACTGGCCGGGTCTGCCATAAAAATTCATGGGTGTAGTTCTTACAAATTAAAAGCAAACCGCTCCTGTATGCTGTCAAATATAGAGGTGCTGATGTCTTAATAACATTAAACTGGCCCTGTCTGCTATAAAAATTCAGGGGTGTAGTTGTTACAAATTAAAAGCACACCGCTCCTGTATTCTGTCAAATATAGAGGTGCTGATGTCTTAATAACATTACACTGGCCATGTCTGCTATAAAAATTCAGGCGTGCAGTTCTTACAAATTAAAACCACACTACTCCTGTATGCTGTCAAATATAGGGGTGCTGATGTCTTCATAACATTACACTGGCCCTGTCTGCTATAAAAATTTGGGTGCAGTTCTTAAAAATGAAAAGCATACTGCTCTGGTATGCTGTCAAATATAGGGGTGCTGATGTCTTAATAACATTACACTGGTCATGTCTGCTATAAAAATTCATGGGTGTAGTTTTTACAAATTAAAAGCAAACCTCTCCTTATGCTGTCAAATATAGAGGTGCTGATGTCTCAAAAACATTACACTGGCCCTGTCTGCTATAAAAATTCAGGGGTGCTGTTCTTACAAATTACAAGCACACTGCTGTATGCTGTCAAATATAGGGGTGCTGATGTCTTAATAACATTACACTGGCCCTGTCTGCTATAAAAATTCAGGATTGCAGTTCTTACAAATTAAAAGCACACGGCTCCTGTATGCTGTAAGAATACAGGGGTGCTGTGAAGATAAAGGGGCACTGTTCTGTGTGCTGTAATAATAAAAGGGTGCTGTTCTATGAAATAAAGAACAACAACTTGGAGGAAAAAATTGTGGAAGATCAGGAACCACTTCCAGTTCCTAGTATTAGTGCTGAAGCTGCTGTTGCCACCAGTCATGACATTGACAATGCAATTCCATCAACTTCATCTGCTAAGGCCAATGCCCAATGTCATAGAGGGCATGTAAAATCCAAGAAGCAAAAATTAATAATCGGGGGGAAAAAAGAAATTATCTGAGGAGAAACATAAAATTGTCAATTCACGAGTGGCAAGGAAAGGCTAAGGCCTTGGCCTATGTTCATGACTGGTGGCTCAGCTTCTCATGAGGATGGAAGCCCTCCTCTCTCTCGAAGAATTAAAAGAAATAAGCTTGTTAAAGCACAGGAAAATACAACTGTGCATTCAGAGATATCACAAATCCCCAAGGAGAGTCCACGTGTGTCCGCTGTTGCGATGTCTACGCCTGACCTTCCCAAGACTGTATGGAAAAAGGAGGATCCTACCACCATTTGCACGCCCCTTGCAAGTGCCAGGAAGAGCACCACCAGTCCAGTTGCTGATATTGAGATTGAGGATATCATTGTAGATGTACACCAGGATGAGGAGGATATAGATGCAGCTGGCACTGAGAAGGAAGTTGATGATGAGGATTCTGATGGTGATGTGGTTTGTTTGAATAAGGTACCAGTGGAGACAGTTTATGTCCGTGGGATGAGAAAGCCCATTGTCATGCCTGGGCAAAATACCAAAAAAAGCCACATCTTCAGTGAGGAATTATTTCTCTACAAATCCGGACAACAGGTGTCAAGCCATGTGTTGCCTTTGTCAATCCGTAATAAGTAGGGGTAAGGACATTAACTACCTAGGAACATCCTCCCTTACACGTCACCTGGAGCGCATTCATCAGAAGTCATTGTCTAGTTCAGAAACTTTGGGTAAGAGTGTAAGCAGTCCACTGACACCTAAATCCCTTTCTCCTCTTGTACCCAAGCTGCTGCAAACTACACCACCAACTCCCTCAATGTCAATTTCCTCCTCAGTCAGGAACGTTAGTAGTCCTGCAGGCTATTTCACTGGCATGACTGACGAGTCCTCTACTAACTGGGATTCCTCCGGAGGATCCTTGAGTGGTACGCCTGCTGATGCTGCTGCCGCTGCTGTTGTTGCTGCTGGGAGTCGATCGTCATCCCAGAGGGGAAGTTGGAAGACCACTTGTACTACTTCAACTAAGCAATTGACTGTCTTACAGTCCTTTGCGAGGAAGATGAAATATGACAGCAGTCACCCTGTTGCAAAGCGGATTACTGAGGCCATAACAACTATGCTGTTGTTAGACGTGCGTCCGGTATCCGCCATTAGTGCAGTGGGAATTAGACAGTTGATGGACGTACTGTGTCCCTGGTACCAAATCCCGTCTAGATTCCACTTCACTAGGAAAGCTATTCCCAGAATGTACAGGAACATTAAGAAAAGTGTCCTCAGTGTCCTGAAAAATGCGGTTGTACCCAGTGTCTACTTAACCACGGACATGTGGACAATTAGAGCAGGGCAAACTAAGGACTACATGACTGTGACAACCCACTGTGCAGCAACAACAGCAGCGGCACCAGTAGCAGCATCTTACAAACGCCAACTCGTTCCAAGGCAGGCTACGCTGTGTATCACCAGTTTTCGTAATAGGCACACCACTGACAACCTCTTATGGAAACTGAGGGACATCATTGCAAAATGGCTTACCCCACTTAGACTCTCCTGAGGATTTGTGATATCGGACAACGTCACCAATATTATGCGTGCATTACATCTGGTCAAATTCTAGCACATCCCATGTTTTGCACATACAATTAATTTGGTGGTGCAGAATTTCTTGAAAAATTATAGGGGCGTGCAGGAGATGCTGTCGGTGGCCCGAAAAATTGTCATTCAGCCACTGCCGAAGACTGGAGCGCCAGCAAACACTTCTGAACCTGCCCTGCCATCACCTGAAGCAAGAGGTGGTAACGAGTAGAGATGTGCGGTGGACACTTTTCGGGTTTTGTGTTTTGGTTTTGGATTTGGATCCCCACTCGTGTTTTGGATCGGGATTGGTTTTGCCAAAACCATCCTTTCGGGTTTTGGTTTTGGATCTGGATGATTTTTGAAAAAAACATAAAGACAGCTAAAATCACAGAATTTTGGGGTAATTTTGATCCTACGGTATTATTAACCTCAATAACATTCATTTCCACTCATTTCCAGTCTTTTCTGAACACCTCACACCTCACATTACTGCTTTTAGGCCAAAAGGTTGCACAGAGGTTGCTGGTTGACTAAGCTAAGCGACCCAAGTGGACGGCACAAACTCCTGGCCCATCTAGGAGTGGCACTGCAATGTTAGAATGGCAGTTTTAAATACTAGGCCCCAAAGAGCACATAATGCAAAGAAGAAAAAGAGGTGCAATGAGGTAGCTGGATGACTAAGCTAAGCGACACAAGTGGGCGGCACAAACACCTGACCCATCTAGGAGTGGCAGGGCAGTGGCAGACAGGATGGCAGTTTTAAAAACTAGGCCCCAAAGAGCACATAATGCAAAGAAAAAAAAAGGTGCAATGAGGTAACGTAGTAACGTAGTAACGTAGTTAATGATTTTGAAAAGAGGCAAAATGCCCATCGGGTTCAACCTGTATTCTGTATTAAGCTGTGTACATTATAATGTACCTGCTGAAGTAATGGTTTAGTACCAATTAACAACTATAATTCGTGTCCCTCCCAGATAATTAATGTCAGTTTATTAAATGCTATAGCCTTGGATACTATTTTCAGTTAGAAATTTGTCCAATACATTTTTAAATGCATTATCACCTTCTCAGGTAGGGCGTTTCAAATCTTTACTGCCCTTACTGTGAAGAACCCCTTCCTATGTTGTGTACGGAATTTCCTCTTCTTGTGCCTCAGTGAGTGCCCACGTGTCCTATACAGAGTTCTTTTAATAAACAAATCTCCTGCTAACGCCGATTAATGTCCCTTTACATATTTGAAGATATCAATAATGTCTCCTCTTAGACGCCTCTTTTCTAGTGTATACATATTTAACCTAGTAAGCCTTTCCTCGTACTCCAGTGCCTCTAACCCTTTAATCAATTTAGTAGCTCGCCTTTGAACTCTTTCGAGTTCCCCAATATCTTTTTTATAATGTGGTGCCCAAAATTGAACACAATATTCCAGGTGCTGACTTACCAATGATTTGTACAGCGGCAGGATCACATCCTTGTCCCTTGTCTCAATACTACATTTTATGCACGCTAGCACCTTACTTGCCTTCTTTGCTTCATTTTGACATTGTGTACTGTTATTAAGCCTATTATCAATGAGCACCCCAAACCCTTTTCCACTACTGTTATCCCTATATATTCCCCATTTAATGTGTAAGATGCAAGTTTATTTTTTATCCCAAAATGCATAACTTTGCATTTTTCTATATTGAACCTCATTCTCCATTTAGACACCCAGATTTAAAATTTAAATAAGTCATTCTGTAGAGACTCCACATTGATTTCGGAATTCATTACCTTACACAGTTTAGTATCATCTGTAAAGATTTACACTGTGCTTTCCAGGCCTATCCCTAGGTCATTAATAAATATATTGAACAGTAGCAGGCCGAGAACCGACCATTGTGGTATTCCGCTGACTACTGGTGCCCAGCTGGAGAACATCCCATTGAACACTACTCGTTGTACCCTGTTATCCAGCCAATTACTTATCCATGTACAAATAGTATTTCCTAGGCCAAGCTCCCTTAATTTGATAATCAGTCTCCTGTGAGGCACTGTATCTAAGGCTTTTGCAAAATCTAAATTAGTGATGAGCGGATTCGGTTCCTCGGAAACCGAACCCCCCGAACTTCACCCATTTTACAAGGGTCCGAGGCATACTCGGATTCTCCCGTATGGCTCGGTTAACCCGAGCGCGCCCGAACGTCATCATCCCGCTGTCGGGTTCTCGCGAGATTCGGATTCTATATAAGGAGCCGCGCGTCGCCGCCATTTTCACTCGTGCATTGGAAATGTTAGGGAGAGGACGTGGCTGGCGTCCTCTCCGTTTGTGCTTATTGCTTAATTGTGGGGACTGGGGAGCAGCTGTATTATATAGGAGGAGTACAGTGCAGAGTTTTGCTGACCAGTGACCACCAGTATACGTTGTCTGCCTGAAAAACGCTCCATATCTGTGCTCAGTGTGCTGCATATATCTGTGCTCACACTGCTTTATTGTGGGTACTGGGGACCACCAGTATATTATATAGGAGGAGTACAGTGCAGAGTTTTGCTGACCAGTGACCACCAGTATACGTTGTTTGCCTGGAAAACGCTCCATATCTGTGCTCAGTGTGCTGCATATATCTGTGCTCACACTGCTTTATTGTGGGTACTGGGGACCACCAGTATATTATATAGGAGGAGTACAGTGCAGAGTTTTGATGACCAGTGACCACCAGTATACGTTGTCTGCCTGAAAAACGCTCCATATCTGTGCTCAGTGTGCTGCATATATCTGTGCTCACACTGCTTTATTGTGGGTACTGGGGACCACCAGTATATTATATAGGAGGAGAACAGTGCAGAGTTTTGCTGACCAGTGACCACCAGTATATATAGCAGTACGGTACGGAAGGCCACTGCTCTACCTATCTCTGTGTCATCAAGTATACTATCCATCTAGATTCTATACCTGTGGTGCATTTTAGTTTTGCAGTTTGCTTACAGTGACCACCAGTATATATAGCAGTACGGTACGGAAGGCCACTGCTCTACCTACCTCTGTGTCGTCAAGTATACTATCCATCCAGATTCTATACCTGTGGTGCATTTTAGTTTTGCAGTTTGCTGACAGTGACCACCAGTATATATAGCAGTACGGTACGGAAGGCCACTGCTCTACCTACCTCTGTGTCGTCAAGTATTCTATCCATCTAGATTCTATACCTGTGGTGCATTTTAGTTTTGCAGTTTGCTGACAGTGACCACCAGTATATATAGCAGTACGGTATGGAAGGCCACTGCTCTACCTACCTCTGTGTCGTCAAGTATACTATCCATCTAGATTCTATACCTGTGGTGCATTTTAGTTTTGCAGTTTGCTGACAGTGACCACCAGTATATATAGCAGTACGGTACGGAAGGCCACTGCTCTACCTACCTCTGTGTCGTCAAGTATACTATCCATCTAGATTCTATACCAGTGGTGCATTTTAGTTTTGCAGTTTGCTGACAGTGACCACCAGTATATATAGCAGTACGGTACGGAAGGCCACTGCTCTACCTACCTCTGTGTCGACAAGTATACTATCCATCTAGATTCTATACCTGTGGTGCATTTTAGTTTTCCAGTTTGCTGACAATGGCCACCAGTATATATCAGTGGCGTGCGGTGGCGTCAGTGGCTGGAGAGGCACTGCAACCATAATGTCCACTGAGTCCTGCCGATGCCCGCTACCACCCTCAAGCCAATGCTCGCTACCGCCACTACCAATGGCTGCTGCCCCAGCCAATGGCCTTCAAAATTGCCACCATCAGCCCCCTGGCCCCCCTTGCCGCTAATTTGCATCTCAGGGTGATACCATGGAGAGGATGACAGGGAGAGGGTGACGCCATGGAGAGTGTGACAGCGGTGGGTGCTAGGAGAGGGTGATAGCAGTATGTGACGCCAGGGAGAGGATGACACCAGGGAGAAGGTAACAGCAGTGGATGACAGCAGTGACAAGGAGAAGGTGATGCCGGGGAGAGGGTTACCCCAGGGAGAGGGTGACAGCAGTATGTAACGCCAGGGAGAGGGTAACAGCAGTGGATGACAGGGAGAGAATGACACCAGGGAGATTGTGACAGCAGTGGGTGACAGGGAGAGGGTGACAGTGGTGGATGATGGAGAGAGTGACAGCACTGGGTGACGGAGTGACATCAGTGGGTGACGGAGAGATTGACAGCAGTGGGTGACAGGGAGAGGGTTACAGGAAGAGGGAGACACCAGGTAGAGGGTGACAGCAGTGGGTGACGCCAGGGAAAGAGTGACAGCAGTAGGTGACGCCAGGGAGTGGGTAACAGCAGTGGATGACAGGGAGAGGAAGACACCGGGAGAGGGTTACCCCAGGGAGAGGGTGACAGCAGTATGTGACACCAGGGAGAGGGTGACACCAGGGAGATGGTAACAGTAGTGGATGATAGGGAGAGGGTGACAGCAGTGACATAGAGAGGATGACGCCGTGGAGAGGTTTACCCCAGGGAGAGGGTGTCGCCAAGGAGAGGGTAACAGCAGCTGGTGACAGTGGAGGGTGACAGGGAGAGGGTGATACTAGGAGGAAGTTATTACTGTACCTATCTTCCACAAGTATAGCATGGGGGTCCCCGGGAAACATCACTGGTGACCTTATCTCATGTCAAACTGAAGTCCCCACCACTCTTCCCCGCCAATACCGGCCAACCCCCGCCTCCTACCGCAGTCAGTAACAAAGAAAGTAAACTAACCTGCTCCCTGTGATGTGGCTGCTCATCCTCTAGCACTCCTCCATTCCGCCTGTACAGGGCAGTGCTGGATGATGAGTGCACAGCAGTCTGGCGGGGTGCAGGCCGTGGCCCGCGGTGCACAGTTACTGCTGTGTTGCCTCGTGACAGGGCTCCAGGTAGGGCTGGTCAGCCGCTGGGAGCCAGTGGCAGAAGTGGGGCCGGAGAAATTGGGAGAGGAGAGGGGATCGCGTCCAGAGCTGGCAACAGAAATTTTGGGGCCCGGGACACACAAATTTTTTGGGCCCCCCATCCTGCTCATCTCTCCCCCACCACCACCCCCCATATCTCTCAGGCTCCCCCTCAGCCTGCCCATTCTCAGGTCTCTCAGCCTTCCGTGTTTCTCAGCTTCCCCATTCCCCTGTGCCTCCTCTTCCCCTTGCAGCTCAGCCTTCTCATGTCTTCAAGAATCCCCCTGTGTCTCCGCCACTAGACCCATGTCTCCTCAGCCAACACATACCTCATCTGCATTCACTGCTGAATCTGCTGTTCCATCTTCAGAGATGGCTTGGCTCATATGCTCACTGTCCAGCAGCATGGTGCCATGATGTCACACGTGCTGCGCCGCACTTGGCACAAAACAAATTTTATTGTGCCAGCTACTGGCAGCCGGCCAGATGAGCTCCCATTCCTAGCCAAGATTTTTGTTGGTGCCCCCTAGCTAATAATCCCACTACCTCCATTGCAGCGGGTCCGGGTGCAATGCACCTGCTGCACCACCGCTAGTTCGGCCTCTTATTGCCCCATATCCAACCTCTATCTCCATGTCATCTATACACACCCTACTCCCCCTGCCCCCCTACATACAACTCATATCCCTGCACAACCTACTTCCCATGTTTTACCACATACACTGCATACCCCTCTACCCCACAACATACCCTACTCCCCCTGTCCCCCCACATACAATAAATATTCCTCTGCTCCAATATACCCAGCAATCCATCCCCCCACATACACCTCATATCCCTCTACCACTTACACACCCTAATCCCTCTGTCTCCTCACATAAAACCCTAGTCTTCCCACATACAACCCTCTACCCCAATAAAATAGTCCCCCTGTTCCCTCACATGCACCGAATAATCCTCTACCCCCACCAGACACCCTACTCCCATTGTCCCCCCCACATGCACCCCCCCTTCCCTGTGCAGCCTGCACCTGGGTAGTGATCTCCTGTCGGCTGGAGCTCTAGCAGCAGCGCATGGCCCCTTCGATCCGTCAGTGTCTGCTAGAGTGTACAGTGTAGCGGCGGGACGAGTGCGGCGGGGGAGCTGAGATAGCCGCGAGCAGAGCAGTACCCAGCTGGAGGTACTGCTGCTGGCAGCGTCCGTGATCTTCCTTTTGAGGATGTACAGGTGCCGGTGGGCGGGTTTGTGAGCCGAGGGTGCCGCCGCCGCCGGAGTATACAGTGGAGGACTAGGTGAAGGGACAGGGGGGCAGGTGTGTACAGGTGCCGGGTGGAAGAGGGGGGGGGGCAGCTTTGGACGCTGCACAGCAACCAAAAGGAATCGCCTGGTGCTAGCCCCTACCCTGTATCCGTCGCTGCCCACTGCCCAATCACAGCTAACTGAGTGACAGGGGAGTGCTTTCAAATGGGATGAAAGTACGCCCCTGACAAAGAGGCACTTATACTAGTGCCGCTTCAGCTGCTTTTTTGAATGGGCTTTCGCTGGCCAATTCTTAGCCCCGCCCCCCGTTTCCGGCCATTTCACATGAATAGTGGGAGGCACCGAGAGTGGTGCCTCCAACACACTTTTAAAACAGTTTTTACAATGTAAAAATTATTAAAATAATACAAAGTCTAAAGCATATACTTCTTTGTATTATTTTAATCATTAGACAGGGGAGGCACTGCCTCCCCTGCCTCCCCTGACCGCACGTCCCTGGTATATATAGCAGTACGGTACGGAAGGCCACTGCTCTACCTACCTCTGTGTCGTCAAGTGTACTATCCATCTAGATTCTATACCTGTGGTGCATTTTAGTATTGCAGTTTGCTGACAGTGACCACCAGTATATATAGCAGTACGGTACGGAAGGCTCTACCTACCTATGTGTCGTCAAGTGTACTATCCATCTAGATTCTATACCTGTGGTGCATTTTAGTTTTGCAGTTTGCTGAGAGTGACCACCAGTATATATAGCAGTATAGTACGGAAGGCCACTGCTCTACCTACCTCTGTGTCGTCAAATCTACTATCCATCTAGATTCTATACCTGTGGTGCATTTTAGTTTTGCAGTTTGCTGACAGTGACCACCAGTATATATAGCAGTACGGTACGGAAGGCCACTGCTCTACCTACCTCTGTGTCGTCAAGTATACTATCCATCCATACCTGTGGTGCATTTCAGTTGTGCGCAGTATATATAGTAGTAGGCCATTGCTATTGATACTGGCATATAATTCCACACATTAAAAAATGGAGAACAAAAATGTGGAGGTTAAAATAGGGAAAGATCAAGATCCTCTTCCACCTCGTGCTGAAGCTGCTGCCACTAGTCATGCCCGAGACGATGAAATGCCATCAACGTCGTCTGCCAAGGCCGATGCCCAATGTCATAGTAGAGAGCATGTAAAATCCAAAAAACAAAAGTTCAGTAAAATGACCCAAAAATCAAAATTGAAAGCGTCTGATGAGAAGCGTAAACTTGCCAATATGCCATTTACGACACGGAGTGGCAAGGAACGGCTGAGGCCCTGGCCTATGTTCATGGCTAGTGGTTCAGCTTCACATGAGGATGGAAGCACTCATCCTCTCGCTAGAAAACTGCAGTGCCACTCCTAGATGGGCCAGGTGTTTGTGTCGGCCACTTGGGTCGCTTAGCTTAGTCACACAGCTACCTCATTGCGCCTCTTTTTTTCTTTGCATCATGTGCTGTTTGGGGACTATTTTTTTGAAGTGCCATCCTGTCTGACACTGCAGTGCCACTCCTAGATGGGCCAGGTGTTTGTGTCGGCCACTTGTGTCACTTAGCTTAGTCACACAGCGACCTTGGTGCGCCTCTTTTTTTCTTTGCATCATGTGCTGTTTGGGGACTATTTTTTTGACTAGCCATCCTGCCTGACACTGCAGTGCCACTCCTAGATGGGCCAGGTGTTTGTGTCGGCCACTTGTGTAGCTTAGCTTAGCCATCCAGCGACCTCGGTGCAAATTTTAGGACTAAAAATAATATTGTGAGGTGTGAGGTGTTCAGAATAGACTGAAAATGAGTGTAAATTATGGTTATTGAGGTTAATAATACTATGGGATCAAAATGACCCCCAAATTCTATGATTTAAGCTGTTTCTCTGACGTCCTAAGTGGATGCTGGGACTCTGTAAGGACCATGGGGAATAGCGGCTCTGCAGGAGACTGGGCACAACTAAAGAAAGCTTTAGGACTACCTGGTGTGCACTGGCTCCTCCCACTATGACCCTCCTCCAGACCTCAGTTAGAATCTTGTGCCCGGCTGAGCTGGATGCACACTAGGGGCTCTCCTGAGCTCCTAGAAAGAAAGTATATTTTAGTTTTTTTATTTTACAGTGAGATCTGCTGGCAACAGACTCACTGCAGCGAGGGACTAAGGGGAGAAGAAGCGAACCTACCTAACTGGTGGTAGCTTGGGCTTCTTAGGCTACTGGACACCATTAGCTCCAGAGGGATCGACCACAGGACCCGACCTCGATGTTCGGTCCCGGAGCCGCGCCGCCGGCCCCCTTACAGAGCCAGAAGCAAGAAGTGTTCCGGAAAATCGGCGGCAGAAGACTTCTGTCTTCAACAAGGTAGCGCACAGCACTGCAGCTGTGCGCCATTGCTCCTCATGCACACCTCACACTCCGGTCACTGATGGGTGCAGGGCGCTGGGGGGGGGGGGCGCCCTGAGGGCAATATAATACACCTTGGCTGGCAAATCATCACAATATATAGTCCCAGGGCTATATGTGTGATAAATTACCCCTGCCAGAATCCATGAAAAAAGCGGGAGAAAAGTCAGCCGAAAAAGTGGCGGGGCTATCTCCCTCAGCACACTGGCGCCATTTTTTCTTCACAGTGCAGCTGGAAGACAGCTCCCCAGGCTCTCCCCTGTAGTTTTCAGGCTCAAAGGGTTAAAAAGAGAGGGGGGGCACTACATTTAGGCGCAATATGTGTATACAAGCAGCTATTGGGGGAAAAATCACTCAGTTATAGTGTTAATCCCTGCATTATATAGCGCTCTGGTGTGTGCTGGCATACTCTCTCTCTGTCTCCCCAAAGGACTTTGTGGGGTCCTGTCCTCAGTCATAGCATTCCCTGTGTGTGTGCTGTGTGTCGGTACGGCTGTGTCGACATGTTGGATGAGGAAGGTTACGTGGAGGCGGAGCAGAGTCCGATAAATGGGATGTCGCCCCCTGTGGGGCCGACACCAGAGTGGATGGATAGGTGGAAGGTATTAACCGACAATGTCAACTCCTTACATAAAAGGCTGGATGACGTAACAGCTGTGGGACAGCCGGCTTCTCAGCCCGCGCCTGCCCAGGCGTCTCAAAGGCCATCAGGGGCTCAAAAAACGCCCATTACCTCAGATGGCAGACACAGATGTCGGCACGGAGTCTGACTCCAGTGTCGACGAGATTGAGACATATACACAATCCACTAGGAACATCCGTTGCATGATCTCGGCAATGAAAAATGTGTTACACATTTCTGACATGAACCCAAGTACCACATAAAAGGGGTTTTATGTTTGGGGAGAAAAAGCAGCCAGTGTTTTGTTCCCCCATCAGATGAGTGAATAAAGTGTGTGAAGAAGTGTGGGTTGCCCCGATAAGAAAATGGTAATTTCTAAAAAGTTACTGCTGGCGTACCCTTTCCCGCCAGAGGATAGGTCACGTTGGGAGATATCCCCTAGGGTGGATAAGGCGCTCACACGTTTGTCAAAAAAGGTGGCACTGCCGTCTTGGGATACGGCCACTTTGAAGGAACCTGCTGATAAAAAGCAGGAGACTATCCTGAAGTCTGTATATACACACTCAGGTACTATACTGAGACCTGCATTTGCCTCAGCATAAATAGTGCTGCTGCAGCGTGGTCTGATACCATGTCAGATAATATTAATACCCTAGACAGGGATAATATTTTGCTAACATAGAGCATATTAAAGACGTTGTCTTATATATGAAGGATGCACAGAGGGATATTTGCCGGCTGGCATCCAGAATTAATGCAATGTCCATTCTGCCAGGAGGGTATTAGAGACCCGGCAGTGGACAGGTGATGCTGCCTTTAAAAGGCACATGGAGATTCTGCCTTATAAGGGTGAGGAATTGTTTGGGGATGGTCTCTGGGACCTCGTATCCACAGCAACAGCTGGGAAGAAAAATTTTTACCTCAGGTTTCCTCACAGCCTAAGAAAGCACCGTATTTTCAGGTACAGTCCTTTCGGCTTCAGAAAAGCAAGCGGGTCAAAGGCGCTTCCTTTCTGCACAAAGACAAAGGAAGAAGGAAAAAGCTGCACCAGACAGCCAGTTCCCAGGATCAAAAATCTTCCCCCGCTTCCTCTGAGTCCACCACATGACGCTGGGGCTCCACAGGTGGAGACAGGTGGGGTGGGGGCACGTCTCGGGTACTTCAGGGACCAGTGGGCTTGCCCACAGGTGGATCCCTAGGTCCTGCAAGTAGTATCACAGGGATACAGGCTGGAGTTCGAGGCGACTCCCCCTCGCCGTTACCTCACATCAGCCTTGCCTGCTGCCCTCGGAGAAAGGGAGGTAGTACTGGCGGCAATTCACAAGCTGTACTTCCAGCAGGTGAAATCAAGGTACCCCTCCTTCAACAAGGCCGGGGTTACTATTCCAAAATGTTGTGGAACCGAAACCAGACGGTTCGGTGAGACCCATTCTAAAATTGAAATCCTTGAACACTTATAGACGAAGGTTCAAGTTCAAAATGGAATCGCTCAGGGCGATTATTGCAAGCCTTGAGAATTTCATGGTATCACTGGACATCAAGGATGCTTACCTGCATGTCGCTATTTACCCTCTTCACCAGGAGTACCTCAAAATTGTGGTACAGGATGGTCATTACCAATTCCAGACGTTGCCGTTGGTCTGTCCCCGGCACCGAGGGTATTTACCAAGGTAATGGCCGAAATAATTATCCCGTGCTTGGACGATCTCCTTATAAAGGCGAGGTCCAGGGAGCAGTTGTTCGTCGGAGTAGCACTATCTCAGGAAGTGCTACAACAGCACGGCTGGATTCTGAATATTCCAAAGTCGCAGCTGGTTCCTACGACGCGTCTACTGTTCCTGGGTATGGTTCTGGACACAGAACAGGATAAAAAGGGTTTCTCCCGGAGGAGAAGTCCTAGGAGTTGTCGTCCCTAGACAGAGACCTCCTAATACAAATACAGGTGTCGATGCATCAATGCACGCGAGCCCTGGGAAAGATGGTAGCTTCTTACGAAGAAATTCCATTCGCCAGGTCCCATGCAAGGATCTTCCAGTGGGATCTGTTGGACAAATGGTTCGGGTCGCATCTTCAGATGCATCGGTGGATAACCCTGTCTCCAAGGGCCAGGGTGTCGCTGTTGTGGTGGCTGCAGAGTGCTCATCTTCTAGGGGGCCGCAGATTCGGCATACAGGACTGGGTCCTGGTGACCACGGATGCCAGCCTTCGAGGCTGGGGGGCAGTCACACAGGGAAGAAACTTCCAAGGACTATGGAAAAGTCAGGAGACTTCCCTACACATAAATATTCTGGAACTAAGGGCCATTTACAAGTCAGGCTAGACCCCTGCTTCAACACCGGCCGGTGCTGATCTAGTCAGACAACATCACGGCGGTTGCTCATGTAAACCGACAGGGCGGCACAAGAAGCAGGATGGCAATGGCAGAAGCCACAAGGATTCTCAGATGGGCGGAAAATCATGTGTTAGCACTGTCAGCAGTGTTCATTCCCGGAGTGGACAACTGGGAAGCAGACTTTCTCAGCAGACACGACCTCCACCCGGGAGAGTGGGGACTTCATCCAGAAGTCTTCCAAATGATTGTACACCATTGGGAAAGGCCACAGGTGGACATGATGGCGTCCCGCCTCAACAAAAAGCTACAAAGATATTGCGCCAGGTCAAGGGACCCTCAGGCGATAGCTGTGGACGCTCTGGTAACACCGTGGGTGTAACAGTCGGTGTATGTGTTCCCTTCTCTGCCTCTCTTACCCAGGGTAATGAGAATAATAAGAAGGAGAGGAGTAAGAACTATACTCATTGTTCCGGATTGGCCAAGAAGAGCTTGGTACCCAGAACTCCAAGAAATGATCTCAGAGGACCCATGGCCTCTGCCGCTCAGACAGGACCTGCTGCAGCAGGGGGCCTGTCTGTTCCAAGACCGCGGCTGCGTTTGATGGCATGGCGTTTGAACGCCGGATCCTGAAGGAAAAGGGCATTCCGGAGGAAGTTATCCCTACGCTAATTAAAGCTAGGAAAGAAGTGAATGCAAACCATTATTTCCGTAGTGTCTTTACCATGAAACAAAACCTCCCAGTCAATGTCATTTAGTGCCTGTCTCAGCATATTGAATTTAGCTTTTCCAAAGTTTAATGTTTTGGTTGATCCTTTGTAGCTATGTTTCTTGAAACTAATGTCGAATGTGATCATATAGTGATCACTGTTACCCAAGGTCCCCCCAACTTTAGTGTTTGATATAATGTCCACATTATTGGTAATAACTAGGTCCAGAATAGTTTTACCTCTAGTTGGGTCCGTGACTAATTGAGACAAGTAATGATGCTTTAACGTATTTAAGAACCTGTTGTCCCTAGCTTTTACACATGAATCATTACTCCAATTTATATCAGGATAGTTAAAATCTACCCTATCACTAGGATGTCCCCAATCCTGCTACTTTTTCAATTTGCTGCAAGAGTTGTTCCTCCTCATTATTGCTAATATCCGGCTGTTTGTAGCATGTGCCTATGACTAGTTTTTTTTTTGCTTCAATGCCCCTACTTGTGATCTCAACGCATAGTGACTCCACGTTATCTCCAGTCCCCTCATAAATAACCTCCTTTAAGTATGGTTTTAGAGATGGTTTCACATAGAGACATACCCCTCCTCCCTTTTGGTAGTCCTATCCCTCCTGAAAAGAGAATATCCCTCCAAATTTGCAATCCAGTCATGAGAGTCATCCCGCCATGTTTCCGTAATACCTATAATATCATACTGAGTCCTTGATGCAAGCCATTACAATTCCCCCATTTTACCTGATAGGCTTCATGCGTTCGCAAGCATACATTTTAGTTTAGTATTTCCCTTGCCCGTTTGTGTTAACCCTGCTGTACTGTTCGGGTCTATTTGACCCAAAATGAAATTTGTTTCGGTGTCAGTTTGTTATTTATGTAATTATGATTTCCATATTTTATGACTTTAATTTTTTTGGCAAATAGTTGTTATAATAAAAATATATATATTTGTATTATTTTTTGCAAGTTATGAGTAGTTAGTACTAAAGTACTGTTCGGGTTAATATGACCCGTTGAGAATATTATACTATTGAGTGACCGTAATTGTTTAGAAACACATTACTTCAACAATAAAAATTATGAATACAGTGTCAGTTCATTGGTTTACATTTGGATTATGTAATCTTTCACATTTTCACGCACAATGGGGATGACATTGTAAATGAAACCATCGCTACAACTCAATATGTTTTTTCAAAAAAATGAACAGATAAAATGGGAACTTGATCCTCCTTGACATCCTGCTTGATATCCTATGTTTGAATCTTCAAAATCCTCGATATCCCTTGTTTGAATAATAATGAAAAGCATTTTATGATAAGGGTCATATTGACCCAAATAATACATGAGTATAGAAGATCTGAGCAGTCCAGCAGGGTTATTGGTAGCCTATCATTATTTACAAGTGCCTTTCTAGAATTACTCTTACTGACTGTTATTTTCCTCCCTCCCTTTCCACCTCCATCAAACTTAATACAGACCTCCTTACTATTATCTCTGTTTGGCCTATTAAGTCTTTCTAAACCTTCCACCCCGATGTACGTATTTTCCCTTGTGCTAAAGACAGCATTTTCTATATGCCGTACTGATGAAACATAATAGTTATTAGTTAATATTTTGGCAATACCTTGGGTAATACCTGTGTCAGTAATTCCTGTGTCAGTACCCATGTAAATACCCTTGTCCTTGCCGGCTGATCTTTCCCTCCCCCTTCTCTACCCCATTTTGTTCACTTCCTCCATCCTTACTGTTATCACTGTTGGACCCGTAGTTTCTAACTAAAGCCTCCCCCCAGGCTCCTAGTTTAAAAGCTCCTCCAACCTTCCAACCATCCTGCCCCCCAGCACCATGGCCCCCTACTCATTCAGGTGCAATCCATCACAATAAAAAAGATGGCGCCTGACTGAGAAGTCTGCCCAGTGCTCCAGGAACACAAACCACTCCTTACTACACCAGTCTCTAAGCCACACATTTACCTTCCTAATCTACCTCTGCCTCCCTGAGCTAGCGTGTTTTGGAGAATATTACCTTAGATGTCCTTGCCTTAAGTTTCTGGCCTAATTAGCTGTAGTCTTTCTTAAGGACATCCCACTTACCACTAACTTTGTCGTTGGTGCCAATGTGCACCAAGACCACCGGGTCATTTCCAGCCCCTCCCAACAATCTATCTACCCAGTCCGCAATGTGCCATACCCGAGCACCCAGGAGACAACAGACTGAACGGCGATCACGGTCATGGTAGCAGATTGCCCTATCTGTCTTCCTGATGATAGAATCCCCTACCACCACAATCTGACTAGGTACCTTGCTCCTTTTATCCCATCTGTGCCAGAGGGAATGCTCCTCTGGTTACTATAGGTAACAGTCTCCTCCAGCTCCATCATTTCCTCACTATCATCAAGCAAATTTTCATCCATTCGGGCAAATTTGTTTGGGTTTGGTAGTTTAGAGATGTCATGTCTCCCCCTCTTTTTCTTCCTTCTAACTGTGACAGAGGTACCAGAACGACTAAGCTAAGCAACACAAGTGTGCGGCAAAAACACCTGGCCCATCTAGGAGTGGCATTGCAGAGTCATACAGGATGGATGGCACTTTTAAAAACTAGGCCCCAAAGAGCACTTAATGCAAAGAAGAAAAAGAGGTGCAATGAGGTAGCTGAATGACTACGCTACGCAACCCAAGTGGGCGGCACAAACACCTGGCCCATCTAAGAGTGGCACTGCAGTGGCAGACAGGATGGCAGTTTTAAAAACTAGGCCCCAAAGAGCACATAATGCAAAGTTGTATAAACAGGACATGCACACTTTAACAAACCAATTAATTCAGCGACAGGGTCTTCCACACAACTGTGGCTGAAGTGATTGGTTTGTTTGGGCCCCCACCATAAAATAAGCAATTAATCTCTCCTTCCACAAACTGGCTCTACAGTGGCAAGATGGCATCCTCATTCTCAGATTCTCCCCCTTCAATGTTTACATCCTCATCCTCACAGAGAGCTAATATTCAAACAAACAAAACCACCTTATTTAGGTGTCAGTGGACTGCTTACGCTATTACCCAAAGTTTCTGAACATGACAATGACTTATGATGAATGTGCTGCAGGTGACATATAAGGGAGGATGTTCCAAGGTGGTTAACGTCCTTACCCCTACTTATTATGGATTGACAAAGGCAACAGATGGCTTGAAACCTGTTGTCCGGATCTGTGGAGAAAGAGATTGATTTTTGGTATTTTGCCCAGTCATGGCAATGGGCTTTTTCATCCCATGGCCAACAACTGTCTCCACTGGTGCCTTATTCAAACAAACCACATCACCATCAGAATCCTCATCGACAACTTCCTCTGCAGCGCCAGCTACACCAATATCCTTCTCATCCTGTTGTACTTCTACAGTGACATCCTCAATCTCAATATCAGTAACTGGACTGGCGGTGCTCCTCCCAGCATGTGCTAATGGTGGTAGGAGCCTCCTCTTCCCATACAGTATTGTGAAGGTCAGGCCTAGACATCGCAACCACAGATAGTGCCAGCACCCCTGTATTTTCACAACACCCCTGTAATTTTACAGTATTCAAGACAGGGCCAGTGTACATTGATTTTCACTGCACCATAGAATTATTACAGCAAACAAGACAGGGCCAGTGTACATTGATTTTCACTGCACCCTAGAAAAATTACAGCGTACAAAACAGGGCCAGTGTATATTGATTTTCACTGCACCCTAGAATAATTACAGTATACAAGACAGAGCCAGAGTACATTGATTTTCACTGCACCCTAGAATAATTACAGCATACAAGACAGGACCAGTGTACATTGATTTTCACTGCACCTTAAAAGTATTAGAGCATACAAGACAGGGCCAGTGTACATTGATTTTCACTGCACCATAGAATTGTTACAGCATACAAGACAGGGCCAGTGTACATTGATTTTCACTGCACCCCTGAAGTTTTACAACATACAGGGCCAGTGTAATGTTATTTGAACAGCAACACCCCTATATTTTACAGCATACAGCAGTGTGCTTTTAATTTTTAACAATTGCACCCCTGAATTTTTATAGCATACAGGGTCAATGTAATGTCATTTGAATAGCAACACCCCTATATTTTACAGCAAATAGCAGTGTGCTTTTAATTTTTCACAACTGCACCTCTGATTTTTACAACATACAAAGCCAGCAGCACCCCTATATTTTACAGCATACAGCAGTGTGCTTTTAAATTTTAACCGTACCCCTGAATTTTTACAACATACAGGGCCAGCAACAACCATATGTATAGTTGCAGTACATGAAACACCAGTGACAGCCAGTGACAGCCAGGACAGCACCCCTGCAGAGCACACACTAACCCCACCCAACACCACCACCCACAGAGAGAGACAGAGGTCTGTCTGCCTCACTCTCCATGTCACAGCTGTTTATATGGAATCTAAAATTTGTGAGAATCCGACAGCGGGATGATAACATTTTGCCTCGTTCTGGTTTCCAAGTCTGACGGGAAGTCCTGAGCCGGACTCCGTTCCAGACTTGGGACATGATGTTCAGGGGGATTCGGTTCTCAGGGAACCGAAAATGCTCATCTCTAGTAACGAGGTGGAATTCAACACTCTATATGCTTCAGAGGATGGAGGAGCAGCAAAAGGCCATTCTAGCCTATACATCCACCTATGATATAGGCAAAGGAGGGGGAATGCACCTGACGCAAGTGCAGTGAAGAATGCTTTCTGTCTTGTGCAAGGTTCTCCAATACTTCGAACTTGCCACACGTGAAGTCAGTTCAGATACTGCCAGCTTGAGACAGGTTATCACCCTCATCAGGCTTTTGCAGAAGCAGCTGGAGAAATTGAAGGAGGAGCTAAGATGTATGTGGGACTTGTGGATGGAACCCTACATTCTCTTTGCCAGGATTCAAGGGTGGTCAATATGTTGAAACCAGATCACTACATTTTGGCCACCATGCTCGATCCTAGGTTTAAAGCCTACGTTGTATCTCTCTTTTCCGGCAGACACAAGTCTGCAGAGGTGCAAAGACCTGCTGGTGAAAAAATTGTCAACTCAAGCGGAACGTGACCCGTCAACAGCTCCGCCTTCATTTTCTCCCACAACTGGGGATAAAAGGAAAAGGATAAAATTTCCTAGCCCACCCACTGGCAGTGATGCAGGGCAGTCAGGAGCAAGTGTTGACATCTGGTCCAGACTGAAGGACCTGCCAACGATTACTGACATGTCTACTGGTGACAGCATCCAAGTAGGCATGTCAGACAGTCCGTATGTATACTGGCAGGAAAAAGAGGCAATTTGGAGAACCTTGCACAAACTGGCTTTATTTTACCTAAGTTGCGTTCCCTCCAGTGTGTACTCCGAAAGAGTGTTTAGTGCAGCCGGTAACATTGTCAGCGATCGGCGTAGGAGGTTACTTGATGTTCATCAAAATAAATTATAATTCCTCCGGGAAGACCCTTACCAGCAATTGCCTCCAGAAAGTACACAGGGACCTGTGATGGTGGATTCCAGTGGGGATGATTTAATACTCTGTGAAGAGGAGGATGTAAACACTGAAAGAGGTGAGAAATCGGAGGATGAGGATGAGGACGACATCTTGCCTCTGTAGAGCCAGTTTGTGCAAGGAGAGATGAATTGCTTTTTTTTGGTGGTTGGATTAATTACTTCTTTTTTGTGGGTGCCCAAACCAAGCAGTAATTTAAGCCACAGTCGTGTGGCAGACTCTGTCACTGAAATGATTGGTTTGTTAAAGTGTGCATGTCCTGTTTATACAACATAAGGGTGGGTGGGAGGGCCCAAGGACAATTCCATCTTACACCTCTTTCATTTTCTTTGCATTATGTGCTCTTTGGGGCCTAGTTTTTAAAACTGCCATCCTGTCTGCCACTGCAGTGCCGCTCCTAGATGGGTTAGGTGTATGTGCCGCCCACTTTTGTCGCTTAGCTTAGTCATCCAGCGACCTCGGTGCAACCTTTTGGCCTAATGAGTGGACATTAATGTTATTGAGGTTAATACTGTAATACTGTAGTATCAAAATCACCCCCAAATTCTGTGATTGTAGCTGTTTTTGTGTTTTAAAAAAAAATCCAGATCCATAACCAAAACCCGAAAGGGTGGTTTTAGCAAAACCAATCCAGATCCAAAACACGAGCGGGGATCCGGATCCAAAACCAAGACACAAAACACAAAAAGTGCCCGCCACACATCTCTAATAAATTTATGTATAGGCTCTGTGTAAGGGCTTGTATTTTTTAAGTGCTGCTTGGATTTGTAAGTGTGAGTTGTAAACAGCAAAAAGGAGCTGGAAGCCGAGTGAAAAGGAGGTGCAGTGAGCTGGAACAACTGCAACTGCTAAGTGGAGTATAGGTGCCACAGGAGAGAGTACTACGGCTGCATAAAAGTGAAGGACCAAGAACCGCACAAAGATAGATAAGTATAAGCCATCTTAATTATTGTATAAGTGAGATTGCTTGTCTTCTACTTTTTATTTTTGCTGCTTTTTCTTTGAGAGTAACAGGGAGTTAGACCTTACAAACAATATGGGAGGGGCTGTGATTGGGGACCTCACTCAGTGCATGTCGTGCAAGATGCATGCACACCTGGAGCTACCGGCCCAGTGTGATTACATCTGCACGAGGTGTGTGCGAACGGTTGCCCTGGAAGCCCAGGTAACTGAGCTAGAGCAAACCGTTACGCGACTGAGGGAGATTCACAATCTCGAGCGTAGTTTAGACAGAACAGTGGAGGAGTTGCGGGAGGGGTCACTGGTAGAAGAGGATGATGATCAGGTAGCCAGTTGGGTCACAGTTAGAAGGAAGAAAAAGAGGGGGAGGCTCGACATCTCCGAACTATCAAACCCGAACAAATTTGCCCGATTGGACGAGGAATCGGAGGATGATAGTGAAGAAATGACGGTGCCGGAGGAGACTGCTCCCTCTAGCATCCAGAGGAGCTGTCCCTCTGGCGCGGTTGGGATAAAAGATAGTGAGGTACCTAGTCAGATGGTGGTGGTAGGGGATTCTATCATCAGGAAGGCAGATAGGGCAATCTGCTACCGGGACCGTGATCGCCGTACAGTCTGTTGTCTCCCGGGTGCTCAGGTATGGCACATCGCGGACCGGGTAGATAGATTGTTGGGAGGGGCTGGGAAAGACCCGGCGGTCATGGTGCACGTTGGCACCAATGACAAAGTTAGCGGAAGGTGGGATGTCCTTAAGAAAGACTATAGGGACTTAGGAAGAAACTGAAGGCAAGGACATCTAAGGTAATATTCTCAGAATTATTACCCGTGCCACGCGCTAGTCCAGGGAGGCAGAGGGAGATTAGGGAGGTAAATGTGTGGCTTAGGGATTGGTGCAGGAAAGAGGGGTTTGTGTTCCTGGAACACTGGGCGGACTTCTCAGTCAGGCGCCATCTCTTTTGTCGTGACGGATTGTACCTGACTTAGGAGGGGGAAGCGGTGCTGGGGGGAAGGATGGTTAGAAGGTTGGAGGAGATTTTAAACTAGGAGCCTGGGGGGAGGGTTTAGATAGAAACTACGGGTCATGCAGTGAGAATAGTGGGGATGGCGGTAGTAAACGAAATGGGGGAGAAGTTGGGGGGAGGGTAAGAGCAGGCGGTAAGGTTACTAACATGGGTACTAAAAGAGATTTTACCAAAGCACTAACCAATGACGATTACAGGTCATCATTGCTGCATAAGGTGAAAGATGTCCCTAACGCAAGGGAAAATACTTATCTTAGTTGTATGTATGTAAACGCCAGAAGCATTACTGGTAAAAAGGGTGAACTAGAAATACTTGCAGCAAGCAAACAGTATGATATTATAGGCATTACTGAAACTTGGTGGGATGAATCTCATGATTGGACAGTCAATCTAGAGGGCTATACACTGTTTAGGAGAGTCAGACTAAATAAAAAGGGTGGAGGGGTGTGTCTTTACGTAAAGCCGTTTTTAAAACCTGATATACGGGAAGATATTCAGGAGGGGACTGTAGACACTGTCGAGACATTATGGGTAGAAATTGCATGCGGGGAAAAAGGAATAAAAAAGTTAGTATTGGGTGTATGCTATAGGCCGCCAGGAATCAACGCATCTGATGAGGAATTGTTACTAAAGCAAATTGAAAGAGCAGCAGGAGTAGGAGACATAGTAGTGATGGGAGATTTTAACTATCCAGAGATAAACTGGAAAAACGATTCATGTGATACTGCTAGGGGCAATATGTTTTTAAACACACTTAATGATAACTACTTAGTCCAACTAATTGAGGAACTAACTAGGTACAATGCAATCTTAGACCTGGTATTAACAAACAATGGGGATTTGGTATCAGGTATTATAGTAGGGGAACCCATAGGAAACAGTGACCACAATATGGTCACATTCAATATCAGTTTCCATAAACAGCCCTATACTAGCTCAACTAGGACTCTAAACTTTAGCAAAGCAAACTTTGAAAAGATGAGGGTATTTTTCAGGGATATTGAATGGGAAGGTTTGTTTTTAGGAAAAAATACTACGGAGAAATGGGAGGTACTAAAATTACTGCTAGCTAAAAATACACTCAAATTTATTCCTATGAGCAGCAAAAAAAGGAATAAAGGGGGTCATTCCGAGTTGTTTGCTCGGTAAAAATCTTCGCATCACAGCGATTTTCCGCTTAATGCGCATGCGCAATGTCCGCACTGCGACTGCGCCAAGTAAATTTGCTATGCAGTTAGGATTTTTACACACGGCTTTTTCTTCGTTCTGGCGATCGCAATGTGATTGACAGGAAATTGGTGTTACTGGGCGGAAACAGGCCGTTTTATGGGCGTGTGGGAAAAAACGCTACCGTTTCCGGGAAAAACGCAGGAGTGGCCGGAGAAACGGGGGAGCGTCTGGGCGAACGCTGGGTGTGTTTGTGATGTCAAACCAGGAACGACAAGCACTGAAATGATCGCAGATGCCGAGTAAGTCTGGAGCTACTCAGAAACTGCTACGAGGTGTGTAATCGCAATATTGCGAATACATCGTTCGCAATTTTAAGATGCTAAGATTCACTCCCAGTAGGCGGCGGCTTAGCATGAGCAAATCTGCTAAAATCCGCTTGCGAGCGAACAACTCGGAATGACCCCCATAAATCATAAACCGATGTGGCTTAACAAAAAGATTAAGGAACTTATGGGTAAGAAAAGGCGAGCATTTAAAAAATACAAATCTGATGGGGAAGCAGAGTCATTTCAGCACTATAAGGAATGTAACAAAATTTGCAAAAAGGATATAAGAGCTGCTAAAGTAGAAACTGAAAAACTAGTAGCAAAGGAAAGCAAAGCGAATCCCAAAAAATTATTTAAATACATTAATAGTAAGAGATTAAAGAAGGAGAGTATAGGCCCTTTAAAAGACAAGTTGGGAGTCTTAAGCAAAAATGATAATACCATAACGGACACACTAAATGAGTTTTTTTCAACAGTATTCACTAGAGAGGACCCAATTCAGGGACTGACACACAATCTCAATAATGAGAATATCCCACTGATAGGTACTTATTTAAGCGAGGAAGTAGTCTGTGACCGATTAAAACATTTACAGATTAATAAATCACCAGGGCCCGATGGTATTCACCCAAGGGTTCTAATGGAGCTTCACTCTGAACTGGCAAAACCGCTATCTTTGATCTTTAAGGATTCAGTTATATCAGGTATGGTTCCCAAATACTGGCGTATAGTGGAAGTAGTGCCTATATTCAAAAAGGGAAGTAAAGCTGAACCAGGTAATTATAGACCAGTTAGTCTTACATCTATAGTGGGGAAAGTATTGGAAGGTATTCTAAGAGATAGTATTCAGAAGTTCCTTGAAGTCAATAAGGTCATTAAAAGGAATCAACATGGGTTTATGAAGGACAGATCCTGTCAAACCAACTTACTTGGCTTTTATGAAACAGTAAGCGCAAACCTAGATCAGGGTAAAGACGTGGATGTAATCTTTTTAGACTTTGCCAAAGCATTCGATACTGTACCACACATGAGACTTATCTACAAGCTACAAGAATCAGGGCTAGGAAGCACAATATGCACTTGGGTCAAAAACTGGTTAGATAATAGGGAGCAGCGCGTTGTGGTTAATGGATCTTTTTCAACTTGGACTGAAGTGCTAAGTGGTGTGCCGCAAGGCTCAGTATTAGGACCGCTATTGTTAAATATTTTCATTAACGACCTAACAGAAGGTTTAGAGAGCATGGTGTCAATTTTTGTAGATGATACCAAATTGTGTAAGGCTATAAATACAGAGGAGGATGCCGAGTCTCTTCAGAACGACTTAGTTAAATTAGAAGCATGGGCAGCCAAATGGAGAATGCGCTTCAACACAGACAAGTGTAAGGTAATGCACTGTGGTAACAAGAACAAAAATTACACCTACCTACTAAATGGGGTAAAATTAGGGGATTCTGTACTGGAAAAGGACTTAGGTGTCCTCATAGATAGCAATCTAGCAGTAGTACCCAAAGTAGGACTGCAGCAAAGAAGGCTAATAAGATATTAGCATGCATAAAACGGGGTATTGATGCTAGGGACGAGAGTATTATACTCCCGTTATATAAATCACTAGTGAGGCCACACCTTGAATACTGTGCACAATTCTGGGCACCGTACTACAAAAAGGATATCCTGGAGCTAGAAAAGGTTCAGAGGAGGGCGACCAAACTAATTAAGGGCATGGAGACGATGGAATACAAGGAAAGGCTTGAAAGACTAGGCATGTTTACATTGGAAAAGCGGAGACTAAGAGGGGATATGATCAACATCTACAAATATATAAGGGGACAATACACAGAGCTTGCGCAGGACCTGTTTTTGGTTAGATCAACACAGAGGACTCGTGGACACTCGCTCAGGTTAGAGGAGAGGAGATTCCGCACAATACGGCGTAAAGGCTTTTTCACGGTAAGGACAATACGTGTTTGGATTTCCCTGCCTGAGGGAGTTGTAATGGCGGAATCTGTCAACACCTTTAAGTATGGGTTAGATAAATTCCTAATGGATAAGGATATCCAGGGGTATGGTGCATTGTCATGCATTATAGTTACTATAAATAGGGAAAAAATGCAACGGCTGACAGCAGCATCAGTCAGAAATTTTAGTCAAATCATCATGCATAGGAGACCACAAATAGGTTGAACTCGATGGACAATTGTGTTTTTTCAACCTCAGATACTATGTTACTAATATATATAATATTCATCTGATTGCCTCCAGGGTCTGGCCGCTGCTGCATACTACATATCGCAGTGCCCTGCTGCCAACCTATAATCAGGGACGGTGCTAGGGTGTTCGGCGCCCCCCTACAAACTATAAGTTTGCGCCCTGTAATACTTTACAAAGGGACAGTGCACACCTGCATCGCATGTCAAAAAAGGGGTGTGGTCTCACAAGGAAATGGCATGGGCGACAAAGGAAGTGGGTGACGGAGAGGCAGAGAGTGACAGCGAGAAAATGGGTTACTGGGGAGGCAGTTGGTAATGTGTAGTCAGTGCGTGAGAGAGGCAGTGGTAACATGGAGAGGCAGAAGGTGACATGGAAAGGCAGTTGGTGAGATGGAAGCAGTGGGTGACGTGGTCTTTTTATATTCCTCCCTGCTGTGTCCTCTCTGCCTGCGGCTCCCAGCAAAACCCAAGATCCCCCCCCCCACATCGTCAGCAGCACCCACAACCAGCAACACTGGCCCCCCCACTCACAGCACACTAAACTTGCTGCCCTGCTACCCCCACCAGAATCACATGAAAAACCTTCCCACTAATTACCAGTGGTGCAAGTAGAAAAAATTTATTAGTGATACCGCGACAAAAAATGTGTGTGGCCACATGCCACACAGGGCATAGCCAATGAAAATGGGGGTGTGATACACATATGGGGGGCCAGGTACACATATGATCCCAGTAGTGCCAGATACACATATGCCCCCAAAGTGCCAGATACACATATGCAACCACAATGCCAGATACACATATGCCCCCACAGTGCCAGTATGACTGGACTTATACAGCAGTATCACTGGATTGGATTTATACAACAGTGCCACTGGGTTTATATGGCAGTACCAGTGGACATATTTGGCAATATCATGAAATTTAGTAAGAAATGTTAAATTAAGTAATAAAGTAAATTGTGTTTATATGCATCTTTGGGTTCATGTGTGGTGAGGGATAGGAAATGCTTCAGTTTGTACACACTTTTTTATGATTGACAGCCACCAGTACTGGTTTTGCCTATTAAAATGACGATAAATAATTTGACTTGGTACTGGACCACCAATCCAAGGCACCACTCCAAGGTACTGCAGCAAGGGCCGGCAACAAAAATCTTGGGGCCCGGTACACTGATATCTCTCCAGTCCTGATCCAGTCCTGACCTTTACCACTTGTGTTCTGCTCCTGTATGATATCAACCACTTAACTGACAATTTATTTCCCCAAAAACCGCTCCAAAATTGTCATTTTTTTAATGAGTGAATTAGGTGAAGAACATGAATTTAACCCTATCCAAAATGATTTTAGTTAAAAAAAAGAAAAAATATATATTTTTATTTATTTATTTTTGTAAATATTTTTTCTCCAAACATTGAATCATCGATTTAGAACATCGTGACCTTCGGAACATCGGGACCATCGCGACCATCGCAACTTTAGTTTTTAGGTCCCGGAGAGCTGCCAGGTACACAACCGTCTGGGGGGTTGTTTTACCCTTACCAGCGGCTGCTATTGTCTGCAGCTGCTGGAGGGGGGTCCTGCTGTGCTGACCAATCAGCAATGATTGGCAGCATGGAAGAAGCAGGGGGAGGGTGCGGGGAGGCAGAGGGACCTTCCGGTCCCTCTGCCAGCAGCAGCGGAGGGAAGTTTCTCTTCCCTGCCGCTGCTAACACAGTTTATCTGACTGGTCGCACCCTGTCCGACCTGGTCAGATAAAGCACTTGTAGGCATGGTCGCATCTGATGCGACCATGCCTACAAGTGGTTAATTATGTGTATTTTACTCAAGCCTCCTATTCTGTGGTCTCCACCCAATTGTGTAAGCCTCCACTACTGGAGGTATAAGACCAGACAGCATCCTAAGTACCGGTGTGTTTATTGTACACTAAGGGAACAAAAGCGGCTGTTATAGGTAGAAGTAGCTAGGGCTCTAGAGGACTTACGCAATTGTGCTGGAGTTCCATAACATTATAACCGACAAAAAAATACTAATTAGTGCTGAGAGTAATTTTTGGAAAAGATCCAACTCTGCTAATTCCTGCTCAAGTCCTGTCCAACAGATCCAGAATCTTGATCAGCAATTACAGGATCTATCTCCTCTCAAGAAGAAAGTAGGTGGTCAGTTGCTTCATTCCAGTCAGCAGCTATGGAACCCAAGGTCAATCTTCCAGACCGCCAGATCTCTGGAGAACAGAAGAAGTTTTTCAATTTTTGAGAGAGCTGCAAGTTATATGTCAAGCTCAGCTCTCAGTCACCTGGATCCAAGAACCAGCTCATGGGGATTATCTGACTCCTGATAGGAGACCCACAGACTTTTTGGCTTAAAGCGGGATCATCCATCTCCATGGTCCATTGATATCTTTTTTTGCATGGTGTTTTATATGACTACCCTGATAAGGCAGGCTCGGCAGAAGCTCATTTGCGCTCATTAAAGCAGTGACGGAACTCAACCAAAGTGTCCTGTACAGAATTCCATAGTTGGGCCAATGACAACAGCTGGAGTGATCCTGTGTTACAGAGTCTGTTGAGTTTGGGTCTTGCGGAACAGATAAAGGATTTCCTCATCCAGTATCCTGCCCCAGAGTCTTTGGATGGTTTTATGCAATAAGCTATCAGGATCGACTGGCGCATAAGTGAGCGGAGAATGGAAAAGGAACTACCACCACTGCCATCTCGGGCAGTAACTTTTGAATCCACTGAGGCTCCCACAGAACCTATGCAGATTTGGGCGTTTCACTTGTCAGCTGAAGAAAAGACCAGGAGGTGGACTCTATAATGTGCCTCTATTGCAGTAACAAGGAACATCTCGCCTTCTCCTGCCCTCAGAAAGTGGGAAAGATAAGGCCTGAGTAGCAAGGGGGAGATACAATTAGGCCTCTGTACAATCTCTCCAAGTAATTCTATGATAAATCCAGTATAGATTTTTTTTATAACAAAGAGGTAGAAGCTTCAGCTTTTTTGGATAGTGAGGCCGGCAGAAATTTTATGGACATCACCCTAGTCCCTGGGAATCCCTGCAGAAGAATTGGAGTTATCCTTCACTATCTGTGGCCATGACGGTAGTCCCCCTCTTAATGGAAGAGTGAAACTTCAGTCACCATCTCTCAACTTAGCAAAGGTGCCTTACACTCAGAGGTCCTGTCTTTTTATCTAGTCCATGGCCCTATGGCTCCAATAGTACTGGGTCTTCCGTGGCTAATAGACTATAATCCAGTATTGAATTGGAAGTCAGGTGAGTTTATAAGCTGGGGTCCTGAATGTTCTGCGGTATGTCTTTCTCTGCTATTTCGGATCCTGCAGCCAATTCCAGAGGGGTTTCCTTCCCCCTAACATGGTTATGCTGATGTATCCCCCCACCCAAAGAAAAATGACTCAATTCCTCCATATCATCCATACGACTGTGCAATCAACCTAAAGACTGGTTCCAAATTTCCTAACGGCAGAGTATTACATCCAGGAGAATCTAAGCAAAGGCTTTACCTGTCCTTTCACGTCACCCATAGGGGCAGGTTTTTTCTTTGTGGCAAAGAAAGGAGGCTCACTTCGGCCTTGCGCAGACTACATGGCCCTCAATAAGGTCACAGTTAAGAATTCCTATCTATTACCCCTCATATCAAGGAGTGGGATGACTGGAAGGCTGTTTTCAATACCCACTCAAGGTAGTATGAGTTCCTAATTGGGTTATCAAATGCTCCTGCAGTATTCCAAGACTTAATTAACAATGTTATTCGGGGATATCTTAGGAAGTTCATTTTAGTATACCTTGATAACATTTTAATTTATTCCCAATCTCTGGAGGAACATCACCATCATGTCATGCTGGTTCTCCGAAAGCTTGGTGAAAATCATCTCTAAACCAAGTTGGAGAAGTGTGAATATGAGGTGGAGAAGATATCATTCTTGGGGTATATCATCACCGCTAAAGGATTTTTCATGGATCCCAGTAAACGTCAAGCAGTCCTTGATTGGATTTGTCCTACCAGCTTGAAGGCATTTCAGCATTTCTTAGGTTTTGACAACTACTATCGGGGGTTCATCCGTTTCTTTGCCTCTATAGTTGCACTTATTGTTGAGGTGACAAAAAAGGGTTGACATCTCCAACTGGTCACCACAGGCTCTCCAGGCTTTTAGAAATCTAAAGAAAGCCTTCATATCTGCTCCTGTCCTTCACCATCCTAATCTAGATCTGCCATTCTTGGTTGAAGTGGATGCTTTAGCAGGGGGTGTCGTGGCAGTCCTTTCCAAGAGAGACCCCAATTACTCCAGGATCCACCTATGTGCCTACCTGTCTCGTAACTTCTCCTCTGCAAAGGTTAACTATGATGTAGGCAATCGTGAACTTCTAGCCATCAAATAGGCCTTTGAGGATTGGAGGCATTGGTTGGAGAGAGCAAGACATGCCTTCACAGTCTTCACTGACCAGAAAATTGTATTATTGAATCTGAAATGAGATTGAATTCAAGACAGGCATGGTGGGCATTATTCTTTGCTAGAGTCATCTTTAATATGACTTACAGGCCTGGGTCAAGGAACATACAGTGAAGGCTGACACATTATCATGAAGTTTTCTTCCTGTCCAAGATTCCTTCAGTCCTGTAATATCTATCATTTCAGTCACACTTATTTTTGCAGTTCTTGCTCAGGATCTAGCTGTTCAAATTCTGTCCGTGCAGGCTTAAACACCTTTTGGAACACCTTTGGAACTTAAGATGTTCAGGACTTTGTTCATTCATATGAAACCTGTGCCAGGAACAAGACTCCTTGAGTATAACCCTCTGGGCATCTGTTGCCATTGCTTGTGCCTTTCAAGTCAATGTCTCATATTTACATGGATTTTATTGAAGACCTTCATTTACAGCAGGGGTGGGGAACCTTTTTTTCTACCAAGGTCCATTTGGATATTTTTAAAATCCTTCAGGAGCCATACAAAAATTATCAACTTAAAAATTAGCCTGCCCCTAGTAGATATGCCCCCAGTAGTTATACCCCAGTAGATATGCCCCCAGTCAGCAATTATGCCCCCAGTCAGTAGTTATGCCTCCAGTCAGTAGTTATGTCCCCAGTAGATATACCCCCAGTCAGTTGTTATGCCCCAGTAGATATGCCCCCAGTAAGTAGAAATATAGAAACATAATTCTTTGTCAGGATATTCATATGCCTATCCCAAGCATGTTTAAATTGCTCTACAGTCTTAGCCTCTACCACCTCAGATGGGAGACTATTCCACTTATCCACAACCTTTCTGTGAAGTAATTTTTCCTGAAATTTCCCCTGAACCCCCCCCCCTCCAGTTTCAGTGTATGTCCTCGAGTTCTAATATTTCTCTTCCTTTGAAGAATGTTTCCCTCCTGAACTTTGTTAAGACCCTTGATATATTTGAAAGTTTCTATCATGTCCCCCCTTTCTCTTCTCTCCTCCAAACTATACATGTTAAGATCTTTTAGCCTTTCCGGGTACGTTTTGTGATGTAGGCCATGCACCATTTTAGTTGCCCTTCTTTGTACACTCTCTAATGTATTTATATCCTTCTGGAGATATGGTCTCCAGAACTGGACACAGTATTCCAGATGGGGCCGCACCAATGACCTATACAGTGGCATTATCACTACTTTTTTCCTACTACTGATTCCTCTCCCTATGCAACCAAGCATCTGACTTGCCTTTCTCATTGCTTTGTTGCATTGCTTTCCTGCCTTCAAGTCACTTGAAATAGTGACTCCTAAATCCCTTTCCGCCTCAGTAGTTTCCATTATAGTACCCTTGATACTATATTTAGGCTTTGGGTTTTTGAGACCTAAGTGCATAATTTTGCATTTTTTAGCATTAAACTGTAGTTGCCATGTTCTTGACCATTTCTCAAGCCTACCTAGGTCATCAATCATTTGTTTTACCCCTCCCGGTGTGTCTACCCTGTTGCATATCTATACCATCTGCAATGTCACCAACAAAGATATTAAAGAGAACTGGACCAAGTACAGATCCCTGGGGTACTCCACTGGTAACATTTCCCTCCATAGATTGCACTCCATTAACTACAACTGTCTGTTTCCTATCCTGCAACCAGGTTCTTATCCATTTAACTGTTTTATAATCCGCCCCCAGGCTTTCAAGTTTATTTAGCAGTCTGCGATGTGGTACAGTGTCAAATGCCTTACTAAAGTCTAGATATGCTACATCTACAGCTCCCCCTTGATCTATTATTTTCATCACAGAGTCAAAAAAGTCAATGACTACCTATCTTCTGTATCACACCCACTGGAGCTAGATGTAGACTGCAGACAAATTACTTGGATTACTAATAATAATAATAATAATAATAATAATAGAGTTTATGTATTTAAAATAAATGAATAAAGTAAATAAGAGTAATAATAAAATAATGTTACATTCTTCTGTAAAAAGAATGATTGTTATTTGTTATTTTTGTTTTCGGTTATTTCTAGGTTTTCAGTGTTCCTGCAGCTGGAAGCCAAAGGTTGGGATGCGCATATGCCAAAGGGTCCAGGATTGGCCGGCAATGCAGTGATCTGCAGGTTTGTGATGGTTGTCAACCATCAGATGCAGATATCAATGCCCATCTGATGGCTGACTGAATTCAGGAAGTGGTGTCTGCAACTCAGATAATAGGGGTATGCAATTAGCACAGTTAATTACAGCGGCTAATTGTCCTGCCGGAGGCTATCCAATTAGCCACGTAAAGCCACACTCATGCTGGCTTATCAGGGATTTTGTTTCACCTGCCTCATCCGAAAACGGGGCTATTTCTACTGAAAACACATAGGTTTCACTGAACCTTTTTTTTTTTTACAGGTGATCAAATAGGATAGCCTGCAAAAAAATAGGATTTTAATAGCTTATTGGGGGAAACTACCATGATGGGGCATAGACGGGGTCCAAAGGAGCCAGCGCACCCCAAACCTCTTCAACTGGGTGCGCTGCCCCCAGTCACTTGTTATGCCCCATTAGATATGCCCCCAGTCACTTGTTATGCCCCATTAGATATGCCCCCAGTCAGTTGTTATGCCCCATTAGATATGCCCCCTAGCAGCGACGCTTACACACACACATTAAATAAAAATAAAAAAACACAATACTCACCAGCCCCGCTCCTGCTTCCGGACCGGTGCCCTCCGCCTGGCTGCTCACTCCTCAGAACTATGGGAGAGACGTCATGACATCTCTCCCATAACAACGCACAGCAGCACATGCACACTGCCAGAGCCAGAAGCCAGAGCTCAGGAGTTAGCTCCTGCCTCCGGCTACTGCTGAGGGTAAGAAGCCGGGCGCCCGCTAGTAACAAAATCTCAGCGGGCGCCCGGCTAGGTGAGCCTGACCGGGCCGGATCAAGTGGCTTTGCGGGCCTTATACGGCCATCGGGCCTGAGGTTCCCAACCCCTGATTTACAGTATCCTCCAATATGTTTAGTAAAATGGACCATTTTATTCCTTTAGCTAAACTACCCAGTGCTCAGAACCTGGAAACACTATTCATCCAGCACATCTTCAAATGACACAGTCTTCCTCAGGATATAGTTTATGATAGAGGTACTCAATTCATCACTTTATTCTGGAGATCTTTCTGTTCTAGACTTGCCTTTAGGCCTGATTATGAGTTAGGCAGATCTCACCCCACAAGCGATGTTTACAACACAGCACATGTGAAGATGTGAATTCATGCATTGTTGCATACCTACAGTATGATCGAGTCAGATAGCTCTCATTCACAGAGAAGAGAAGCCTGTTTCTGCTATATTTCTTGCACCTAGCATGGGGTGAGTAGGCGGTGGTGGTGGTGGTTGGTGGAAAATCAGTACGTGAAGCAGCTTCCATTTGAAGATTTGCAGATTCTCACATAAGGTGTATGAAATGTAGCATTATCTTAATGCAGCAAATCTGGTCTCTACAGCTTCAGTCAAAAACAATTTAACTTAGAATCAGGCCTTTTAAGTTTGGTCATAATAAGTTAATATGTGATTTCATTTATTTGTTTTAAAATGCATCTATTTACATTTTTTAGAAGTGTACTAATGTAGTGTTCTATATATTTAGCACAGCAATGGGCACTTTTTTTCACCAAGCTTCACAAACCACCCTATGTAAAATTGGGAATCATGTCATGCAAGTGAAGGTTTGAAGAGTGTCTCTATGAATTGTTTTGGATTTACAAAGAAAATGTACAATGCCCAGCCAATAACTGCACATGTGACAAATGATATATGATGGTAAGTGTCACATACTGTACACAGTATAATCCTCCCTGTGGTCTTACATTATACTCTGCTGATTTGAAAACATTGTGACAGGAATGTTAGGTATTCTGGTTCATCTGAGTCACTTGATTCAAATCAGGTGTCATTGGGCCTAATTCAAACATGATCACTGTTGCGCAAAATAGCACAGCAGCCAATTATCAAACGACTGCACATGCGTATGCACCGCAAAGTGCAGGCGCGACTCCAAACAGTGAAAAAAACCTGCGTTTCTTTTATCGCTAGGCGAACGCAGGCTGATTAACAGGAAGCGGGTGTTTTGTGGTGTCAACTGCCCGTTTCCCAGGAGTGTCAGCAAAAACGCAGGCATTCCCAAGCGTTTTCAGGGAGGGTGTGTGATATCAGCTCCGGCCCTGATCAGCCTGTTTGTATCACAATGTAGAAGTAAGTCCTGGGCTATGCGCAGACTGCACAGAATGGAAAGATCATTCAATGGTGAGTTGTGCACAGATTTGCAGATGTCTGCTGTCTGTCTAAGTTTTCGCACGGCGTATGCATGCATTAGCACACTTGCACAGGGCAGGTTTTCACTCTCTATGGGCTGCAGCTATCTGATCGCAGCCCTCTGCAAAAATGCACAGCAGTGATCAGGTCTGAATTAGGCCCATTGTCACTATAAGAGATATCAATCTAATAAACATGAAGAAGCCGTTTAATATTTGGCAAATGTATTAAAAAAATGTTGTTGTTTTTATTGAGCAATAAGGTTTTACATGTTACACATTTAGGGGTCTATTTACTAAGCCTTGGTTGGAGATAAAGTGGACAGAGATAAAGTACCAGCCAATCAGCTCCTAACTGCCATGCCACAGGATGTGTTTGAAAAATGACAGAAGCTGATTGGCTGGTACTTTATCTCCATCCAGTTTATATTCATCCAAGGATTAGTAAATAGACCCCTTAATCCTCTACAGAACTTGCAGCATTTTCCTAATACTAACATTATACACAATGAGCATATATTTCATTTACAGTAGGTATTTGGCAGTTTTGGAAAATCATTTTGCAATTCTCCAACTAACATGATGCACATCACTACTCCTGAGGGATTAGGTTGTCTCTGCAGACTGAGATCTTGTACAGGTCTTCCACCTAGTCTTCACACTGTGCATGCACTGCACAGAGATACACTGCAGAGTCACTCACACTGGGGTTACTGATCTGTAGGAAACATTGGCTGTTCTTGCGACTTAGATCAGCTGTGAATTTTCCTTCTAGATTTTCCCCATCAGAATTAATATATATAAGATGATCAGGGCTTTCTCCAGGTTTCTGTCTGTACCACCTTAAGCCATTGAAAATGCTCACTTTATATTCACAATATAGGCTCACAGCTTCCCCTTCTGTGACAGTGACTGTCTGATTCTGGTATGAGACCAAATCCTGGGAATTCACAACTGTAACACAAGTAGTATGACAACAAATTAACATACACAGTGCATTGCTCATCAGAATAAGTGCAGAAGAATATATTTATTTTCAAGTAAATAGTATCATAACTGTTATATATACACTTACATGTTATCCACAAAATATCCAGCAAAATCCAGCTCCACAGCAGGTGCATTGTCCTATCTGTATCCAGTGTAAGATGCTCATCAGGTGAGAATGATGTGCTTTCTATATGCTGGGTGTAGAGTAAGATAAAACTTCTCACATGATCAGAATGACAGATATAATATATGAGGGCACAATGCTGCCATCGTGTGGTGTAGTCTAATCTACAGTATAAAGGGGACAAAATAAATGTATTTTGTGCATTTTCTGTACACAAACACTAAAGAAAGCTGGAACAGTTCTTGAAATGTGGTGCACAGGTGGCTTTAAGTTCTTTGAATATTTTCCACTTTTACTTTTAAGTGTTAAGTAGTAATGAGAAAGATCCTCTGAAACGAGGCACATTTAAGTAATAAAAAAAATGATTAAAAGTTAGGCACTTTAGTAGGTATACATTAAAAATAATATAATTACATACTGAGTTATAATAGACATTACAAAAAAAGAAAAATATATATTTACATCAACAATTCAAATAAGTCTTGTATAATTACCAATTATTGGAATTTTTTTTAGTACTTACAGCTTAGGGAAATATTAAAACAATAATTAGAATTATAGAAGAAGAGATTAAAGGTGATTTTAAAAAAGTTGCTGCTTACAGTCCCTATAATTTTAAAATACTATTTACAGTTTTTTGTGTGTGATGTTAGAGGTTTATGTTGCTAGAAATTAGAAGCACAAATAATTCCCTTTACAAAGTTTATATTTGTTACAAATGTGTAAAGTGTAAAGAAACAGAAACAGTTGTAACTATGGCCCTCATTCCGAGATGATCGCTAGCTGCTTTCGGTCGCAGTGCGGCGATTAGGTGAAAAAGCTGCATTTTTGCGCATGCGTACGGACCGCAGTACGCACGCGCAAAGTACTTTCACACAAAACTAAGCAGTTTTACACAAGGTCGAGCAACGCTTTTCTGTCGCTCTGTTGATCGGTGAGTGATTGACAGGAAGTTGGTGTTTCTGGGTGGTAACAGGCCGTTTTCAGGAAGTGTGCTAAAAAACGCAGACGTGACAGGTAAAAACGCAGGTGTGCCTGGGGAAACGGGGGAGTGGCTGGCCAAACGCAGGGCTTGTTTGTGACATCAAAACAGGAACTAAACTGAGTGAAGTGATCGCAAGGTAGGAGTAAGTTTGGAGCTGCTCTGAAACTGCTTGAAAATTTTTACGAGCAGTTCTGCTAACCTTTCGTTTGCACTTCTGCTTAGCTAAGATACACTCCCAGAGGGCGGCGGCCTAGCGTGTGCACTGCTGCTAAAAGCAGCTAGTGAGCGATCAACTCGGAATGAGAGCCTATATTCTCTTGTTAAACAGTTTGGGGCCAATCCAGTTAACTGCAAACGGGACGAGCGCCATTGCAGCAGCATTGAAATGCCAGTAATGGCACTGCAATATGCCCCCTTCGCGGCCTGATCTCATCCCAGACTCAAAGGTTTCTGTACACAGTCCTATGGGGCTGTGAATTATAGCTCTATCAATCTGGCTTACCGTAAATGCGGCATACAGCTGCACTTACTCGCGCCTTGATGATCTTCTTGTTAATTGGATTGAACCCTAAGAGGCTTATTTATTAAACGCATTTTGCAAGAAATCCCCACAAAATGGAAGTTTATGGAGGATACTGACAAAATCTAAGTACAGTATACGTAATGTATTACAGGGGTTCCGATGCAGATACTAGAGCTATATCCAGCAGTTTACCTGTTTCCGATCACAATAGCAGCCTCCATATTTTTCTGTATGGGCTGATATATATTTAGTCAACTCCATTGTGGGGTATATGCAATTGCCGGCGAATCGCTGCAATTTTTCGACCGTTTTTTTTATTCGACAGAATTCGACCGTCGAATTCTACATATTCAATAAAAAACGGATTCGACAGTCCCGCTGTCGAAAAACGGCCGATTTGACGGATTTTGATTAGATTTTTTAAAATGTTAAAAAAACGGGAAAACCCCCTTTAAAAAAATTGCGTGGGGTCCCCCCTTCCTTAGTATAACCAGCCTCTGGCTCTTTGAGCCGGTCCTGGTTGCCAAAATACGGGGGGAAAAATGACAGGGGATCCCCCGTATTTTAACAACCAGCACCGGGCTCTGCGCCTGGTGCTAGTGCAAAAAATACGGGGGACAAAAAGAGTAGGGGTCCCCCGTATTTTTTGGACCAGCACCGGGCTCCACTAGCTGGACAGATAATGCCACAGCCGGGGGTCACTTTTATACAGCGCCCTGCGGCCGTGGCATTAAATACCCAACTAGTCACCCCTGGCCGGGGTACCCTGGAGGAGTGGGGACCCCTTCAATCAAGGGGTCCCCCCCAGCCACCCAAGGACCAGGAGTGAAGCCCGAGGCTGTCCCCCCCATCCAAGGACTGCGGATGGGGGGCTGATAGCCTTGAGTAAAATGAAAGAATATTGTTTTTTCAAGAAGAACTACAAGTCCCAGCAAGCCTCCCCCGCAAGCTGGTACTTGGAGAACCACAAGTACCAGCATGCGGGTGGAAAAACGGGCCCGCTGGTACCTGTAGTTCTGCTGGAAAAAATACCCAAATAAAAACAGGACACACACACCGTGAAAGTAAAAGTTTATTTCATACATGCCGACACATACATACTTACCTATGTTGACAGTCCGACACTGGTCACGCCCCCTCGTCACTGAAGAATCCGGGGTACCTGTAAAAAAAATTCTACTCACCTAAATCCAGTGTCCGTATCTTTTTTAATAATCCTCGTACTTGGCAAAACAACAAAACGGCAAAACGAACCAAACGGACTGAAAGGGGTCCCATGTTTACACATGGGACCCCTTTCCACAAATGCTGGGACCCCACGTGACTCCTGTCACAGAGGGTCCCTTCAGCCAATCAGTGAGCGCCACGTCGTGGCACTCTGCTGATTGGCTATGCGCGTCTGAGCTGTCAGACAGCGCATTGCAAAGCCTTACCATTATATTCAATGGTGGGAACTTTGCGGTCAGCGGTGAGGTCACTTAGCGGTCAGCGGCTGACCGCTAGTGACCTCACCGCTGACCGCAAAGTTCCCACCATTGAATATAATGGAGGAGCTTTGCGATGCGCTGTCTGCCAGCTCAGACGCACATAGGCAATCAGCAGAGTGCCAGGACGTGGCGCTCGCTGATTGCCTGAAGGGACCCTCTGTGACAGCAGTCACAGGGGGTGTCTGCATTCGGGGAAAGGGGTCCCATGTGTAAACATGGGACCCCTTTCAGTCCGCCTGGTCCGGGTGTTCGTTTTTTTATTTTGACAAGTACGTGGATTATAAAAAAAAGATCCGGACTCTGCTTTTTGGTGAGTATAATTTTTTTTGCAGGTCCCCCGGATTCTTCACTGACAAGGGGGTCGTGGCCAGTGTCGGAGTGTCAACATAGGTAAGTATGTGTGTGTCGGCAGGTGTGAAATAAAGTTTTACTCTCACGGTGTGCGTGTCCTGTTTTTATTTGGGTATTTTTTTTCAGTAGAACTACAGGTACCAGCGGGCCCATTTTTCTCCCGCATGCTGGTACTTGTGGTTCGCTTGCGGGGGATGCTTGCTGGGACTTGTAGTACTACTGGAAAAAACAATATTCTTTCATTTTTCAAAAGGCTATCAGCCCCCCATCCGCAGCCTCGGGCTTCACCCCTGGCCCTTGGGTGGCTGGAGGGGGGGACCCCTTGATTGAAGGGGTCCCCACTCCTCCAGGGTAACCCTGCCAGGGGTGACTAGTTGGATATTTAATTCCACGGCCGCAGGGCGCTGTATAAAAGTGACCCCCGGCTGTGGCATTATCTGTCCAGCTAGTGGAGCCCGGTGCTGGTACAAAAAATACGGGGGACCCCTACTCTTTTTGTCCCCAGCACCAGGCGCAGAGCCCGGTGCTGGTTGTTAAAATACGGGGGATCCCCTGTCATTTTTTTCCCGTTTTTTGGCAACCAGGACCGGCTCAAAGAGCCCGAGGCTGGTTATGCTTAGGAGGGGGGACCCCACGCATTTTTTTCCCAGATTTTTACCATTCCATTAAAAAAAAAATATATATATATTTTTAAAAATATATAAATAATACTTGTGCCTCCAAAATAGACAAACCAAGTACCTAATCCCTTCTAATATAAATAGATATGCTATTACCAATAAAAAAAACACACAAAAAAACATGTTTTTACATTTTTTTATTAGATTCCGCCAGCAAAGTGTGGCGGATTGAAAATTACGAATTTACTGTTTAAAAGCACTGTTATCGAATTTACAATCTTCAATTGAATATACTTTTGTCGAATTGCCGCATTTGTACCATTGCAGAAATGTCAAATTTGACAAATGTCGAATTTCAAAAAGTCGAATTTGGAAAGTCCGTTTTTTTGACGAAAAGTACTGAATTGCATTGTCGAATTTTTTTTGGGGGGGCGAAAATGTCCCGTTTTTCGAAATTTTCGGGAATTCGACCGCAATTGCATATACCCCTATATCTGCGACATAAAGTTTTTTTTTACCAGGAGAGGGATCCAGAGAAATAGCCACTCACGCATTCACTAATGACTGCACATGCACAGTAGGCCATCTGAGTTCCTACAGCACAAAGTACTGGGACTAATTACTTTACTTTACACATTATAAGTAATGGGCTACTATTGGAGTACCTGTCCAGGACTTGATTTTCATTTATTTTATTAATAATATTTTTTGAGCTTTTTCAAACAGAAGCATTGGGAAGGGAATAGGATGGGAGGGAGGGAGTGTAGGGAAACAATTTGTAATAACAAGTGAATAAACAACAATGTTTATGATACAGTTTACAACCATTAGGAATCAGCAGCAAAATCTCAGACAATTATACATGCCAATGGAATATCCTTAAAGCAATGAGTTATTGGTTATCTCAAGTGACAGCATTCAAGTGAAGTTTAGGATAAGTATAGAAGAAAAAAAGGAAATAGAAGGGAAAAGGTAAAGAAGAAAAAGGGAACACGGGGAGAGAGGAGCACAGGAGAATGTTCGTAAGGGAAAGACAAGAGAGAAAAACAAGAGGGAGAACATGCTTGAAATTACTATGAAGGGAAATCAAGAGTGAGACGGGGCATGATGATAGCAAAAGACCCACCAAGTGATAACGAGATTTATGGTAAGAACTTACCGCTGTTAAATCTGTTTCTGCGAGGTACACTGGGCTCCACAGGGAATAACATCGGGGGTGTAGAGTAGGATCTTGAGCCGAGGCACCAACAGGCTAAAAGCTTTGACTGTTCCCAGAATGCATATCGCCGCCTCCTCTATAACCCCACCACCGTGCACAGGAGCTCAGTTCTGTTAACCAGCAAAATGCAGTAGCAGGCAAAAAGAGACAACAACCGTTAGTAGCCACATACACCACATTCAGCTAATGCCATACAAACCCAAAGAAGCTAAGTGTGTCAGGGTGGGCGCCCTGTGTGTAGCCCAGTGTACCTCGCAGAAAGAGATTTAACAATGGTAAGTTCTTACCATAAATCTCGTTTTCTGCTGCGGGGTATACTGGGCTCCACAAGGAATAACATCAGGGATGTCCTAAAGCAGTTCCTTATGAGAAGGGACGCACTGTAGCGGTCACAAGAACCCGGCGTCCAAAGGAAGCATCCTGGTAGGTGGATGTATCAAAGGCATAGAACCTTATGAATGTGTTCACTGAGGACCACGTAGCCGCCTTGCCCAATTGTTCAAGGGCGCACCACGGCGGGCCGCCCAAGAATGTCCAACCAACCGAGTAGAATGAGCCTTGAAGGTAGCAGGAGCTGGAAGGCCAGTCTGTATATAAGCATGTGCAACCACCATTCTAATCCATTTGGCCAGGGTCTGCTTGTGAGCCGGCCAGCCACGTTTGTGAAAACCAAACAGTACAAAGAGAGAATCAGAATTCCTGATAGGAGCTGTCCTCTTCACATAGATATGGAGAGCCCGTACCACATCCAAAGACCGCTCTTTGGAAGACAATTCAGGAGAGACAAAGGCTGGAACCACAATTTCCTGATTAAGGTGGAAAGAAGACACCACCTTAGGTAGGTACCTGGTACGTGCTCTAAGAACCGCCCGGTCACGGTGAAAAATCAGATAGGGGGACCTACAAGACAAAGCACCCAAATCCGACACCCGTCCAGCAGAGGCAATAGTCAGCAGAAACAATACCTTAAGGGAAAGCCACTTAAGGTCTGCAGATTCAAGAGGCTCAAATGGAGACTCTTGTAAAGCCTCCAGAACCACCAACCAATCCCAAGGAGCCACAGGCGGGACATAAGGAGGTTGAATCTGCAACACACCCTGAGTGAACGTATCAACATCAGGCAGAGTGGCAATTTTTCTCTGAATCCAAACCGACAAGGCAGAAATATGAACCTTGATGGAGGCCAGACGAAGGCCTAATTCCAGGCCCTGATGCAAAAAGGCCAAAAGTTTGGCCGTACTAAACTTGTAAGCGTCATGATTATTAGATGCACACCAAGCAAAGTAAGAATTCCAAACCCTATGGTAAATCTGAGCAGAAGCTGGCTTACGGGCCTTCAACATTGTCTGAATGACCGCCTCAGAAAAACCCTTGCCCCTTAGTACAGACGCTTCAAGAGCCACGCCGTCAAAGCCAGATGGGCAAAATCCTGGTAAACACAAGGGCACTGAACGAGGAGGTCTGGTCGTTGTGGAAGCAGACGAGGATGCTCCAAAGAAAGACCCTGGAGGTCTGAGAACCAATGCCGTCTGGGCCACGCTGGAGCAATCAGAAGTAGGAATCCTCCTTCTTGCTTGAACTTCCTTATTACTCTGGGCAGGAGTGACAACGGAGGGAACACGTACGGCAGCCGAAAGTTCCATGGAATTGCCAGAGCATCCACGAACGCTGCTTGAGGATCCCTTGTCCTTGCTTCGAAGACCAGAACCTTGTGATTGTGTCGAGATGCCATCAGGTCCACATCTGGAAGGCCCCACTTGTCCACTAGGAGTTGAAATACTTCTGGATGGAGGCTCCACTCTCCGGCGTGTACGTCCTGATGACTGAGGAAATCCGCTTCCCAGTTTAGGACTCCCGGGATGAACACTGCCTATATGGCTGGCAGATGGCGTTCTGCCCACTGAAGAATTCTGGATACTTCCCTCATTGCCATGCGGCTTTGAGTGCCGCCTTGATGGTATATGTACGCCACCATGGTGGCGTTGTCCGACTGTACTTGATCAGGTCTGTTCTGTATTAAATGCTGGGCCAAGTTCAGAGCATTGAACACCACCCGCAGTTCCAGAATGTTTATCGGGAGGAGAGACTCCTCCTTGGTCCACCGACCCTGAAGGGAGTGTTGCTCCAACACCGCGCCCCAACCTCTCAGACTGGCATCCATTGTCAGAAGGACCTAGTTGGAGATCCAGAAGGGACAACCCCTGCTCAATCGTTGGTCCTGAAGCCACCAGCTCAGTGACAGATGGACCTCCGGAGACAAGGAGATCATGTGAGACCTGATCCGGTGAGCAGGCCATCCCACTTGGCAAGAATCCATTTCTGTAGAGGGCAGGAATGGAATTGAGCGTACTCCCACCATGTCGAAAGCCGACACCATGAGACCTAGCACTTGCATCGCCAAATGTATTGACACTTGTGGTCAAGATAGGAAGCATTAAATCCTGTCCTGAAGTTTCAGGACCTTCTCCTGAGACAAGAACAACCACTGATTGTGAGTGTCCAATAATGCCCCCAGGTTCACTATGCTCTGCGCAGGGACCAGGGAAGATTTCTTCCAGTTGATGATCCACCTGTGGGCTTGCAGAAACTGGAGCATCAGATCCAGATGGCGTAGGAGAATTTCTGGGGAATATCTCCAGGATCAACAAGTCATCCAGATATGGGAGGATCCTGACCTTTTGACAGCGGAGTACAGCTGTCATTACTGCCATGACCTTCGTGAAGACTCGCTGGGCAAAGGTCAAACCAAAAGGTAACGCCCAAAATTGGTATTGTAGGTTGGCAACAGCAAACCTCAGATACTGCTGATGCGACATTGCAATAGGAATATGCAGGTAAGCATCCTGTATGTCCAGGGAGACCATATAATCCCCGGGTTCCAAAGCCAGAACAATAGAGCGAAGAGTTTCCATACAAAACTTGGAGACTCTCACATTTATTCAAGGACTTTATGTTGAGAATGGGCCAAAAGGACCCATTCGGTTTCGGGACTAGGAATAGTGGTGAATAGTACCCGGAGCCGGATTAAGGTGGGGTACCTGGGGGTTAGTACCCCAGGCTCCCCTTTCTAAAAGGGCCTCCCGCCACCCGCAGCAGATCGGATCTCGATCCGATCTGCGCTGCTACACTCCCGGCTCCCCACTGCCCTGGTGAACGCCAGCGCCGCACAGCAGTACAGGCAGGGCAGCTGAGCGACGGCTCAGCTGTCCAGTACTGTATGTTAGCAGCCTGGTCATGCATGCAGGATGCAGAGAAGGAGGAGGAGAGAAACCTGGAGGCGTCGGGAGCTCCGGAGGTTGTGTGCTGCTGCCGCTTCCTTAGATGAATCAGAGGGGAGCGAGCTCTCAGTCTCCTATTGAATAGGTTCTGTGTCACAGTAGCTTATCTACAAGCATAGAATAAGAAGTAAGGCTAGCTGTATTGTAATATTATTCTATGGGTCATATCTGATGTGTAATGTGTGTGTATAATGTGTGTATGTATATATATTTATATATATATATATATATATATATATATATAAAATGTACATATATATATATATATATATATATTTAATATATATATATATATATATGTAATGTAGTGATATTTGGCACTCCCGGTGGATTAGTAAATAGTTCCGGGCGTGTGTGATGTGTGTGTATGTGCATATATGTCTATACTGTTCACAGTATATACATATATATGTATGTACAGTCAGAGGTGTCGCGTTGCCTCTTTACACCCGGTGCGGCGTGTTAAAAAGGGGCATGGCTTCATAGGATGGACGGGGGCGTGGCTAGCCATCCCGACCCCCGTTTTCATCACGCCGGAGATCCAGGAGGAGCGGGCTACCCTGGGCAGTGCTCTTTCTGCAGTGCCGGCTCCTGCTCAGTTACAGGAGCTGGGTTGCTGCACTGTAATGTTGCAGTGCAGCACCTGGCTCCTGTCACTGAGCAGGAGCCGTCACTTTGGTGTCACCCCTCGGCGGGTGACACCCAGGTGCGGGCTGCACCCCCCTTCTGATGCCAGTGTGTACAATATGTACACACATATATATATATATATGTACAGTATATATACATATGCTTTTATATATATATATATATATATATATATATATATATAATTTTAGACCTTAGGGCCCCCCCTGTCTTAAGGACCCCGGGCCCCCCAAAGCCTTAATCCAGCTCTGATAGTACCCCTTGCCTCTCTGAGCCAGAGGCACCTGTACTATCACTATCCAGGAGGGACTGTACCACCAAATGAAGAATTTTTGACTTCACCTGATCCGAAGGGATGTCTGTCAGGGGGACAATTCTTGAAGGATTCGGCGTAACCTTGAGTGACGACTTCCCGTACCCAGGCATCGCAAGTGGTCTTCAACCATTCCTGGGTAAACCCTAGAAGTCGGCCCCCCATCCTGAGATCCCCCAGAGGGAGGCCCGCCCGTCATGCAGCAGGCTTGTCCGTTTTGGAAGCAGGCTGACGGGAAGCATCTCCAGGGTTTTCTTAGAGTCCAGATCCACAGACCAGGACCGTAACCAGAGAATCCGGTGAGCCAAAATGGACATACTAGAAGCCTTGGCCGCCAGAATACCGGCATCAGAAGCCGCCTCCTTAATGTAATGAGATGCTGTGACAATATACGGGAGACATTGTCTAGCATTATCAGAAAAGTTGGATGGCAGCTCTGCTTACACCTCCTGAGCCCACGCTTCAATAGCCTCTGCAGCCCATGTTGCTCCAATAGTGGGCTGATGCACAGCACATGCTGTGGTGTAAGTCACTTTTAAACAACTCTTCACACGCTTATCCGTCGGTTCTTTCAGGGAAGTGACCGTAGTTACTGGCAGAGCAGAGGACACCACCAGCCGCACCACTTGCGAATCCACTGGCGGAGGTGTTTCACAATCTTTACTTAGCTCCGCAGCGAGGGGATAGCGAGCCAGCATCTTCTTGTGAGGTGTGAATTTCTTTCCTGGATTTTCTCAGGATTCCTGACGTTTTTCAACCAAATGGTCAGAATGAGGTAAAACTTGTTTAACAACCTTCTGTCGTTTAAATCTATCCATTTTCTTAGAGGTAGCACCAGGCTCTGGGTCATCAGTAATTTGAAGAATTAGCCTGATAGCCTCCAATAAGTCAGGAACATCCACCTGAGAGACCGATTCCCCATCAGAATTATCCAGATCAGTGTCTGTAGGGTCAGTAATATGCCTTCTTCATCAGATGAGGTGTCTGGGATGTGGGTAGATTGTGAGGAAGTAATGGCCCGCTTAGAGGACCCCATGGTCTTAGGCGGGCAAGGTTTAGACGTCTGTTTAGTCAGTGAGTGGTTCAATTGCTGCAACTGAGCGGACAGTTGATCTGCCCAAGGCGGATTAACTGCAGGGACCATAAGCGGTTGTACTGGCATAGGAGGTCCCATGGGGGGCACAAGTCTAGTTACCAGCGTACTTAATAATGTGGAGAAAGTAGCCCAAGGCAGGTCGTTATGAACCCCCGTTGCTACAGTTCTACTGGGGGGCAGGGAACCCCCAGAACCTGGGCTCAGGGGTGTATCTAGGGGCCTGAGCGCCCCTGGCAAAGTAAGGGACCGGCGCCCACCCCCCTTGGGACACAGAGGGGGAGTCACAGGAGTGGGAGAGGGCAGGGAACCTGAGGGGTAGTTAAAGGAGAGGGTGTATGCAGGGACACTGAGGGGGAGTTATACGGAGGGGTGTAGTAGTGTATGCCGGCGGCCGGGCTCCCGGCGACCAGCATACCGGTGCCGGAATCCCGACTGCCGGCATACCGACACGACCGCCGGCATACCGACAAGCTGGGCGAGTGCAAATGAGCCCCTTGCGGGCACGATGGCGCGCTAAGCTATCTATTCTTCCTCCAGGGGGGTCATGGACCCCCAAGAGGGAGAATAGAAGTCGGTATGCCGGCGGTCGGGATTCCGGAGCTGGTATGCTGGGCGTCGGAAGCCCGGCCACCGGCAAACAGAAGACCATCCATACAGAGGGTGAGGGCGGGGCCACTGAGAGGGATTTGATGCCGAGGAGGAATTTATGGGGAGGGGGAGGGCAGGGACACTGAGGGGGGTTACAGGATTACTTATGGCAGGGACACTGAGGGGGAATTATAGGGAGGGTGGGGGCAGTGACATTGAGGGGAAGTTATAGGGAGGCTGAAGGCAAGGACACTGAGGGGGAGTTACAGTGAGTGTGAGGGCAGGGACACTGAGGGGGGAGTTACACGGAGGGTGAGGGCAGGAACACTGAGGGGGAGTTACAAGGAGGGTGAGGGCAGAGCCACTGAGGGGTATTTGACACCAAGGGGGAATTATAGGGAAGGTGAGGGCAGGGATACTGAGGGGGGTTACAGGGGGGTTGAGGGCATGGACACTGAGAGGGAAGTTACAACGAGGGTGAGGGCAGGGACACTGAGGGGTGAGTTACAGGGAGGGTGAGGGCAGGGATACTGAGCGGGAGTTACAGGGAGGGTGAGGGCAGGGATACTGAGCGGGAGTTACAGGGAGGGTGAGGGCAGGGATACTGAGTGGGAGTTACAGGGAGGGTGAGGGCAGGGATACTGAGTGGGAGTTACAGGGAGGGTGAGGGCAGGAACATTGAGGATACATACACAAAACCACTAAACTTACTAAAGCAGACTAAACACACTTAGCTTATCAGGGCCTCTTCCAAGATGCTGCTGCTGCTGTCACCCCTTAGGCTCCTCTTCTCTCCAGACTCCAAGATTTCAGCCGCTGAGTGCCAAGTCACTATGGAAATCTCCCAGTAGTCACCTCACCACTGGTCACGTTAGGTATGAGATAAGGGGAAGGTCACTGGGTGCAGCTGTAAAGTCTCTGCTCTGGCCCACTTCTGCCAAGGAGGAGGTGGAGGAGCTTGCCTTGTTGGACATCTGATCCTCTATGCCTGCCGTGGTTGAAAGAAAGTCCCCTGAGCTACATTACAGAGACTGTACTGTGGTGTGCACTACAGTACAGGCTTTCAGACATAGCTGCTCCACTGCATGTCATACTAAAAATTTATAGGCAGTAGTAGGGCAGGTGCAGCATCGGTCAGCCTGTACTGTGTGTAAATGCTACAAAGACCTTTGACAGTTTTTGCCATGGGTGCCCGCCCCGCCCCCCATGGGTGCCCCCTCATCTGTGAATGCCCCTCTGGCGGGTGCCCTGCCCCCACCCACGGGTGCCCCCTCATCCCTCATCTTCAAGTGCCCCTCTGGCGGGTGCCCCCACCAGTGGGTGCGTGTCTTGCCCCCCACTCGCGCGCAGGGGCAAACGCAGGATTTTTAGGGGGGGTTTCCAGATATGAGAGGAGAGAAAGAGAGAGAGAGAGAGAGAGAGAACATATATGGGAAACTCCAACCCAATTCAAGTGTGTGTGTGTGTGTGTGTGTGTGTGTGTGTGTGTGTGTGTGTGTGTGTGTGTAAGAGATATTCTGTACACACAAAGGCAAGGAGACATGGGGAGGGAGAGACAGAGACAGAAATGGGGACAGAGGGGAACACGAGGAGGGAGAGAGAGACAGAGAGAGCGGCAGACATGCAGAGAAGCTGAGAGACAGACAGACATGGGGGGAGAGAGACAGGGACAGAGAGCGGCAGACATGGAGGGAGACAGACAGAGATGTGGAGAAAGACAGGGACAGAGAGAGGGAGAGAGACAGTAATGGAGAGAGAGTGTGACATGGGTGTGGAGAGACAGAGATGTGGAGAGAGAGAGAGAGAGAGACAGATGTGGAGTGAATGAAATGTGGAGGGAAAGACAGAGAGAGAGAGAGAGAGAGAGAGAGAGACAGACATGGGGAGGGACCGATACAGGAAGAGAGAGTGAGACACACAGACATGGGGAGGGACGAGGAGACATGGTGAGAGAAAGAGAGACAGACACAGGAAGAGAGATGGGGAGACACAGGGAGAGGGAGACACAGGGAGAGAGAGACACAGGGAGAGGGAGATACAGGGAGAGAGAGACAGGGTGAGAGATAGACACAGGGGGGTATATTTACTAAGGTCCCGATTTTGACCGAGATGCCGTTTTTTCATCAAAGTGTCATCTCGGTAATTTACTAAGCAATAATCACGGCAGTGATGAGGGCATTCGTAATTTTTTGGAAGTCCAACAAAAAAAATACGAATGAATACACCATCGGTCAAAAAGCGGCTGTTTAAGTATGAATCTCGGTAATTTACTAAGAAGTGCAAAGCAAAAAAAAAACAAACACTGCCGTGAAAAATTACAACTCGTAAAAAAGTGCTAAAAAAAACAGACCTGCTTTTTTAATCCATGATTGTATTGGCATGCAGGGATCCATGAGATCCGTGCATGTATATCAGTGGGAAGGGGTGGGAAAGTGGTTATTTTCTTTAAAAAAATTGCGTGGGGTCCCCCCTCCTAAGCATAACCAGCCTCGGGCTCTTTGAGCCGATCCTGGTTGCAGAAATATGGGGGAAAAATTGACAGGGGTTCCCCCATATTTAAGCAGCCAGCATCGGGCTCTGCGCCTGGTCCTGGTTCCAAAAATACGGGGGACAAAAAGAGTAGGGGTTCCCCGTATTTTTAAAACCAGCACCGGGCTCCACTAGCTGGACAGATAATGCCACAGCCGGGGGTCTCTTTTATATAGTGCCCTGCGGCCGTGGCATCAAAAATCCAACTAGTCACCCCTGGCCGGGGTACCCTGTGGGAGTGGGGACCCCTTCAATCAAGGGGTCCCCCCCCCCAGCCACCCAAGGGCCAGGGGTGAAGCCCGAGGCTGTCCCCCCCATCCAATTGGCTGCGGATGGGGGGCTGATAGCCTTTTGTGAAAATGAAAAGATATTGTTTTTAGTAGCAGTACTACAAGGCCCAGCAAGCCTCCCCCGCATGCTGGTACTTGGAGAACCACAAGTACCAGCATGCGACGGAAAAACGGGCCCGCTGGTACCTGTAGTACTACTACTAAAAAAATACCCAAAAAAAGACAATACACACACACCTTGAAAGTAAAGTTTTATTACATGCATCCACACAAACATACATACATACTTACCTTATGTTCACACGAGGGTCTGTCCTCTTCTCCAGTAGAATCCATGGGTACCTGTTGAATAAATTCTACTCACCAGATCCAGGGTCCCAGGCTCCTCGTAGCATCCATTTGTAATCCACGTACTTGAATAAAATAAAAAAACGGAGAGCCGAGCCACGCACTGAAAGGGGACCCATGTTTGCACATGGGCCCCCTTTCCCCCGAATGCCAGAAACCCACTCTGACTGATGTCTAAGTGGGTTTCTTCAGCCAATCAGGGAGCGCCACGTTGTAGCACCCTCCTGATCGGCTGTGTGCTCCTGTACTGTCTGACAGGCGGCACATGGCAGTGTTACAATGTAGCGCCTATGCGCTCCATTGTAACCAATGGTGGGAACTTTGTGGTCAGCGGTGAGGTCACTTGCGGTCAACCGCTGACTACAAAGTTCCCACCATTGGTTACAATGGAGCGCATAGGCGCTACATTGTAACACTGTCGTGTGCCGCCTGTCAGACAGTACAGGAGCACACAGCCGATCAGGAGGGTGCTACAACGTGGCGCTCCCTGATTGGCTGAAGAAACCCACTTAGACATCAGTCAGAGTGGGTTTCTGGCATTCGGGGAAAGGGGGCCCATGTGCAAACATGGGTCCCCTTTCAGTGCGTGGCTCGGCTCTCCGTTTTTTTATTTTATTCAAGTACGTGGATTACAAATGGATGCTACTAGGAGCCTGGGACCCTGGATCTGGTGAGTAGAATTTATTCAACAGGTACCCATGGATTCTACTGGAGAAGAGGACAGACCCTCGTGTGAACATAAGGTAAGTATGTATGTATGTTTGTGTGGATGCATGTAATAAAACTTTACTTTCAAGGTGTGTGTGTATTGTCTTTTTTTGGGTATTTTTTTAGTAGTAGTACTACAGGTACCAGCGGGCCCGTTTTTCCGCCGCATGCTGGTACTTGTGGTTCTCCAAGTACCAGCATGCGGGGGAGGCTTGCTGGGCCTTGTAGTACTGCTACTAAAAACAATATATTTTCATTTTCACAAAAGGCTATCAGCCCCCCATCCGCAGCCAATTGGATGGGGGGGACAGCCTCGGGCTTCACCCCTGGCCCTTGGGTGGCTGGGGGGGGGACCCCTTGATTGAAGGGGTCCCCACTCCCCCAGGGTACCCCGGCCAGGGGTGACTAGTTGGATTTTTGATGCCAAGGCCGCAGGGCACTATATAAAAGTGACCCCCGGCTGTGGCATTATCTGTCCAGCTAGTGGAGCCCGGTGCTGGTTTTAGAAATACGGGGGACCCCTACTCTTTTTGTCCCCCGTATTTTTGGAACCAGGACCAGGCGCAGAGCCCGATGCTGGTTGCTTAAATATGGGGGAACCCCTGTCAATTTTTTCCCCATATTTCTGCAACCAGGGTCGGCTCAAAGAGCCCGAGGCTGGTTATGCTTAGGAGGGGGGACCCCACGCATTTTTTTTTCCGAAAATAACCACTTTCCCACCCCTTCCCACTGATATACATGCACGGATCTCATGGATCCGTGCATGCCTATCCAATCACGGGGGAAAAAAGCAGGTCTGGTTTTTTTTAGCACTTTTTTACGAGTTGTAATTTTTCACGGCAGTGTTTTTTTTTTTGTTGCTTTGCACTTCTTAGTAAATTACCGAGATTCATACTTAAACAGCCGCGTTTTGACCGATGGTGTATTCATTCGTAATTTTTTTCTTGGACATCCAAAAAATTACGAATGCCCTCATCACTGCCGTGATTTGAGTTTAGTAAATTACCGAGATGACACTTTGAAGAAAAAACGACATCTCGGTCAAAATCGGGACCTTAGTAAATATACCCCATAGTATCTTTAGTATTGAGTCAGCAGAATAGTTTTTTCTTAGGAGAATTGGTTTTATCAAATTGTGTGTGTCATTGTGAACAAATGTAAGTAATATATATTTTTTTAAAATAAATTTATACTTTTGGTGACAGCGCTTTTCATTGTTTTTTTTGTCTGTTTTTCCTGTAATATGTCTGCAGCGTCACCACCACACAATGTGGGATCAGCCCCAGCTCCATCGCCCCTTGTAGCTGACATGTTTGAAAGCTCAATTCACGGGCAATCCAGTACAATATCAGCAGCCTAATACCTTAACAAGAACCCCCTGTGCAGTGTATGAGCACAAACAGAGAATTCAAGAGGTATAAGGTGACTGAAAATCACATAGAAAAATATACATTGGTGGTCATTCCGAGTTGTTCGCTCTGTATTTTTCTTCGCATCGCAGCGATTTTCCGCTAACTGCGCATGCGCAATGTTCGCACTGCGACTGAGCCAAGTAAATTTGCTATGCAGTTAGGTATTTTACTCACGGCATTACGAGGTTTTTTCTTCGTTCTGGTGATCGGAGTGTGATTGACAGGAAGTGGGTGTTTCTGGGCGGAAACAGGCCGTTTTATGGGAGTGTGTGAAAAAACGCTACAGTTTCTGGGAAAAACGCGGGAGTGGCTGGAGAAACGGAGGAGTGTCTGGGCGAACGCTGGGTGTGTTTATGACGTCAAACCAGGAACGACAAGCACTGAACTGATCGCAGATGCCGAGTAAGTTTGAAGCTACTCAGAAACTGCTAAGAAGTGTCTATTCGCAATTTTGCTAATCTTTCGTTCGCAATTTTGATAAGCTAAGATTCACTCCCAGTAGGCGGCGGCTTAGCGTGTGCAAAGCTGCTAAAAGCAGCTTGCGAGCGAACAACTCGGAATGACCACCATTAAGTATATCCTGTGAAACACCTATATTAAACAATAACCCTGACGCACTTAGCCCCCTCAGGGTACAGAATATAGGGATAGCAATCTGAGTGAGATATATGAAATGGAAGTCACACAGCACCTATATGCATTATGCACACACGCAGAGTCACATGTACAATGCAGAAATTATGACATGCAATAAAACTGCACTGGACTAGCAATACAAAGTAATACTAAGTACAGCTATATAATCAATAGATATAACAATGCACAGTAAAGACTGGATGTATATCACAGGGTACTTGTACTAAATAACCCTGACTAAATGCACTATTTCTTAACTAACACTGTCAGCAGAATACTTAAGTGTCCTGTAAAATGCACAGCGCTGACATGCAGGCAGCTTTACATAGGAGTATTTGCCCAAACAGTCCCAGGATCAGCTCAGTTTGAGGTAATGGCGCCCAAACACTGACAGGGAGTGAGGGAAAAAGAGAGATGCAGCTCCAGGGCGGTAACATTTACTCTAAATTGCGCCCTGGGGCTGGGGGAGGGGCTACAGGTCAAAGCCTTATCCCCTTGCTGGGCTTCACCACCGGGTACTATGGGCTATGTAACAAACGTTTTTTATTAAAAACCGACCTGTGCCCTTGCCCTGGTGGTCTAGTGGGGTCCCTGTACTACCACAGTGTCCACGCCAGCGCGCGGGGCCCGCCTCCCACCGGCCGCGCCGGATCGTGGTTTCCAGCAGGTCCCGCCTGGGGGACCCTCTTACCTCCTCCCAAAGTGCGGCCACGCGATCCTGGAGAGCTGCGGTGGGGTGTGTGACTGACTGAAGCAAACCGGAGCCTCCGCTGTAAGTACCCGGCAACCAGGGAGTGGGAGTATACAGCGCCACTGGGGGAGGTGATGGAGATGCAGCAGGAGATGTCTGACTGACATCTAACACACACAGTGGGGTATATTTACTAAGGTCCCAATTTTGACCGAGATGCCGTTTTTTCTTCAAAGTGTCATCTCGGTAATTTACTAAGCAAAAATCATGGCAGTGATGAGGGCATTCGTAATATTTTGGAAGTCCTCGGAAAAAATCACGAATCAATACACCATCGGTCAAATATGCCTGCAATTTGGTAGAAATCGGGAATTTACTAAAAAGTGCAAAACACAAACACTGCCGACAATAGCCAAAAAACTGCCGTGATGAAATACAAATCGTGAAAAAGTGCTAAAAAAAAACAGACCTGCTTTTTTATCCCGTGTTTGTATAGGCATGCACGGATCCATGAGATCCGTGCATGTTTTTCAGTGGGAAGGGGTGGGAAATGTTTTAATTATTAAAAAAAAAAATGCGTGGGGTCCCCCCTCCTAAGCCAAACCAGCCTCGGGCTCTTTGAGCCGGCCCTGGTTGCAAAAATATGGGGAAAAAATTGACAGGGGTTCCCCCATATTTAAACAACCAGCTACAGGCTCTGCGCCTGGTCCTGGTTCCAAAAATACGGGGGACAAAAAGCGTAGGGGTCCCCCGTATTTTTGAAACCAGCACCGGGCTCCACTAGCTGGACAGATAATGCCACAGCCGGGGGTCACTTTTATACAGTGCCTTGCGGCCGTGGCATCAAATATCCAACTAGTCACCCCTGGCCGGGGTACCCTGGGGGAGTGGGGACCCCTTCAATCAAGGGGTCCCCCCCCAGCCACCCAAGGGCCAGGGGAGAAGCCCGAGGCTGTCCCCCCCCCATCCAATGGGCTGCGGATGGGGGGCTGATAGCCTTTGTTGAAAGTTATGAATATTGTTTTTAGTAGCAGTACTAAAGTCCCAGCAAGCCTCCCCCGCAAGCTGGTACTTGGAGAACTACAAGTACCAGCATGCGGCGGTAAACCGGGCCCGCTGGTACCTGTAGTACTACTACTAAAAAAATACCCCAATAAAGACATTACACACACACCTTGAAAGTATAACTTTAATGCATACATACACACCACCATATACACATACTTACCTTATGTTCACACGAGGGTCGGTCCTCTTCTCCATGTAGAATCCATGGTGTACCTGTTGAAAAAATTCTACTCACCAAATCCAGTGTAGAGGGCTCCTCGGATAATCCATTTGTAATCCACGTACTTGTAAAAATAAAAAAACGGGACACCCGACCACGAACTGAAAGGGGACCCATGTTTTCACATGGGACCCCTTTCCCCGAATGCCAGAAACCCCCTCTGACTGATGTCTAAGTGGGTTTCTTCAGCCAATCAGGGAGCGCCACGTTGTGACACCCTCCTGATTGGCTGTGTGCTCCTGTACTGTCTGACAGGCGGCACACGGCAGTGATACAATGTAGCGCCTATGCGCTCCATTGTAACCAATGGTGGGAACTTTGTGGTCAGCAGTTGACCGAAAGTGACCTCACCGCTGACCACAAAGTTCCCACCATTGGTTACAATGGAGCGCATAGGCGCTCCATTGTAACACTGCCGTGTGCCGCCTGTCAGACAGTACAGGAGCACACAGCCGATCAGGTGGGTGCCACAACGTGGCGCTCCCTGATTGGCTGAAGAAACCCACTTAGACATCAGTCAGAGGGGGTTTCTGGCATTCGGGGAAAGGAGTCCCATGTGAAAACATGGGGCCCCTTTCAGTTCGTGGTCGGGTGTCCCGTTTTTTTATTTTTACAAGTACGTGGATTACAAATGGATTATCTGAGGAGCCCTCTACACTGGATTTGGTGAGTAGAATTTTTTCAACAGGTACACCATGGATTCTACATGGAGAAGAGGACCAACCCTCGTGTGAACATAAGGTAAGTATGTGTATATGGTGGTGTGTATGTATGCATTAAAGTTATACTTTCAAGGTGTGTGTGTAATGTCTTTATTGGGGTATTTTTTTAGTAGTAGTACTACAGGTACCAGCGGGCCCGGTTTACCGCCGCATGCTGGTACTTGTGGTTCTCCAAGTACCAGCTTGCGGGGGAGGCTTGCTGGGACTTGTAGTACTGCTACTAAAAACAATATTCATAACTTTCAACAAAGGCTATCAGCCCCCCATCCGCAGCCCATTGGATGGGGGGGACAGCCTCGGGCTTCACCCCTGGCCCTTGGGTGGCTGGGGGGGGACCCCTTGATTGAAGGGGTCCCCACTCCCCCAGGGTACCCCGGCCAGGGGTGACTAGTTGGATATTTGATGCCACGGCCGCAAGGCACTGTATAAAAGTGACCCCCGGCTGTGGCATTATCTGTCCAGCTAGTGGAGCCCGGTGCTGGTTTCAAAAATACGGGGGACCCCTACGCTTTTTGTCCCCCGTATTTTTGGAACCAGGACCAGGCGCAGAGCCCGGTTCTGGTTGCTTAAATATGGGGGAACCCCTGTCAATTTTTTACCCATATTTTTGCAACCAGGACCGGCTCAAAGAGCCCGAGGCTGGTTTGGCTTAGGAGGGGGGACCCCACGCAATTTTTTTTTAAAGTTTAAACATTTTTTTTTTTTTACAAGGTGCACAATGAAGCCCTGCACGGATCTCTCAGATCCGGCCGAGATTCATTGTATTAAAGTCGGCAGTGTTTTACAAGTCACTCACGTAAAACACTGCTTAAAAAAACGAATGACATCGACATCGGAAAAAACGAAAATGCAGAATACGGCAGCTTAGTAAATTAGTCGTAATCAATTCAAAAAGTTGCATATTTACACTTTCGATGTCATTCGTGATTGAACTTTGACCTCAAACGGGAAAATACGATTCTTAGTAAATTTACCCCAGTGTCTCTGCTGCAGCCCTTGAAGTCTTCAGATTTCACTTAAAAAAGCTCTTCTGAGGGCTGATGTAGCAGCCCTACCTGTTGTATGCCTGTACTGCATGGCACCAACGACAAAACTGAGCTCCTGTGCACAGAGGCGGGGTTATAGAGGAGGCGGCGCCATGCATTCTGGGAACAGTCAAAGCTTTTAGCCTGTTGGTGCCTCGGATCAAGATCCTACTCTGCACCCCCGATGTTATTCCCTGTGGAGCCCAGTGTACCCCGCAGCAGAAATTGAATTTTTTGCGGGTGTTCATGCAAAAGGGTTGTGATCAGGATGTCATTTTTAGTTTTTGGCCACTACAGAATTTCTCATTGCCACAAATAGCGGCAATAAGAAATTGTAAAAAAACTAATGTGAATAAAGAGCAATATGGGGTGGTGTAATGTAAATAAGGAGCAATTCAGTGTAATGTAACGTGAATAAGGGACACTATCGCATGATATAATGTGAATAAAGTTGCACTACTATGTGGCGTAATTGAATTGGGGGTACTATTGTATGGTCATGTCCCTTCCCAGCAAGTACACGCCCCTTTTTGGTCTATGCGCCAAATGTGCGCAGTATTCCTAATTAAAATATAGGGGATAGGAGCACCAAAATGAGGACTGCTATGAAACAGAGGCGGAACTAGCGGTGGTGCTTGGGGTCACCAGCCAAAATCTTGCCTAGGGCATCATATTGATTTGGGCCAGCTCTGGACATAAGGTAGTATACCCGCCGCCAGGATCCCGACCGCCGTGATGGTAACTGCATCCCGTATACCCATGTATATCCCTTTGAGGCACATTGCTGTCAAACACCTTTAAATCACATAATAAAATAAAATAAAATAATAACAGGAAAACAGAAATATAAAAAAAACAACTACCTTTGCTCACAACCATCTTCCTCCCAGTGTATACAAAATCCAAACATAGTATTCCTGGATTCCTAACTAAAGAAAATCCTTACCCCTCAGTAAGAACTAAACAGTCAGAGCACCTCTTATCTCCAGCTTTAAGGTCAGAAGACTTATGGTGCGTACACACAAGACGATGAATTATCGTCAGCGACGGGACCCAGCAGCAGGGCCGACATTGGCAACTGCATACACACTTGCTAAGGGTGGTCTTCAGTATGCCGGCGGTCGGGCTCCCGGCGACCAGCATACCGGCGCCGGGAGCCCGACAGCCGGCATACCGACACTTATTCTCCCTCGTGGGGGTCCACGACCCCCCTGGAGGGAGAATAAAATAGTGTGGCACGCGTAGCGCGCCACCGTGCCCGTAGCATGGCGAGCGCAGCGAGCCCGCAAGGGGCTCAATTGCGCTCGCCACACTGTCGGTAAGCCGGATGTCGGGCTCCCAGCGCCGGTATGCTGGTCGCCGGGAGCCCTGCCGCCGGCATATCGTGGTGAACCCCTTGCTAATGCCAGTGGCAATGAATGATGGTGGGAGGGGGGTGAGGGGGCAGGGCCATGTTGCATTTGGCACAGGTAAGCGAAAATAAATTTATTTTCGCTTACCTATGATACAACTTAGCCCATAACAGGCACATTGGTGCTGGCAAACACTTATGCTCTTTCAAAACACTTATGCCAGCTCTCGCTTTTTCTTAAGTATATATCAATAAAAGTTAATCTTTAGTAATTTCATCATTTCAATTTTTTCAAGTGTGCCCAGGAAAAGGCCTATAGTTCCCTTCTTTTTTGGTCCTTTGCTCTCTCCAAAGGTCCATACCCTTCTTTTTCATAGTTGTCATAACTATCTTCCTGGAGCACCACCAACTACTTGCTGAATTTATTATTACAAGTAGGCCTTTATGTTGGTTTAATATATCATAGCATTAAATTCACTAAATTGAAATTGTTATATCCTGTGCAGATTTATTTTCTTTTTGCTAAGAGGCTATATTCAACTCTGGAGATTATGTCATCTCTAGAGCCGGCAGAAGACAGAGACAGTACCCATGTGCAGTGTAAACAATGCCAACCTGGGAATAACCTGGGTCGTAGCCAGGGCCGGCCCGACGCAATTGCGGGCTACGCAGCCGCGTTGAGCGCCGGGCCGTAGAGGGCGCTGCTGCAGAGAGTGAGTCACAGTGACTCACTCTCTACAGCAGCGGTGGCTAGCAAGCGGCTCGACCGGCTCCCGGCCATCGCTGCCCGGCGCGCACTGACGTCTCCAGCAGCGGTGTGTATCTGAAATTCGGCGCCGGCCCGTGAGCCAATCAGAGCTCGCGGACCGGCAGCTGAGGCTCCTGATTGGCTGCCGGACCGCGAGCTCTGATTGGTTCACGGGCCGGCGCCGAGTTTCAGATACATACCGCCGCTGGAGACGGAGGGGTAGGAGAGGCGCGCGCTGCCCTCTCCTCCCCTCACAGCAGCAGCAGCAGGTGAGCAGCACTTTTTTTTTTTCAGGGGAGGAGGCACTGTGGGGACATGTATCAACACTGGGGGCATATTTGGTGCTGTGGGGGCATATCTGGCACTGTGGGAGACACGGTGGGGGCATGTGTATCAACACTGGGGGCATATCTGGTGCTGTGGGAGGCACTGTGGCGCTGTGGGAGGCACATGTATCAGCACTGGGGCATATCTGGCGCTGTGGGGGCATATCTGGCACTGTGGGGGCATGTATCAGCACTGGGAGCATATCTGGCGCTGTGGGGGCATATCTGGCACTGTGGGAGGCACTGTGGGGGCATGTGTATCTGCACTGGGGGCATATCTGGCGCTGTGGGAGGCACTGTGGGGATGTGTATCAGCACTGTGGGCATATCTGGCACTGTGGGGGCATGTGTAGCAGCACTGTGGGCATATCTGGCACTGTGGGAGGCACTGTGGGGACATGTATCAGCACTGGGGCATATCTGGTGCTGTGGGAGGCACTGTGGGGACATGTATCAGCACTGGGTGCATATCTGGCGCTGTGGGAGGCACTGTGGGGACGTGTATCAGCACTGTGGGCATATCTGGCATTGTGGGGGCATGTGTAGCAGCACTGGGGGCATATCTGGCACTGTGGGGGCATATCTGGCACTGTGGGAGGCACTGTGGGGGCATGTGTATCTGCACTGGGGGCATATCTGGCACTGTGGGGGCATGTGTAGCAGCACTGGGGGCATATCTGGCGCTGTGGGAGGCACTGTCTGGACATGTATCAGCACTGGGGGCATATCTGGCGCTGTGGGAGGCACTGTGGGGACGTGTATCAGCACTGTGGGCATATCTGGCACTGTTGGGGCATGTGTAGCAGCACTGGGGGCATATCTGGCACTGTGGGGGCATGTGTAGCAGCACTGGGGGCATATCTGGCACTGTGGGAGGCACTGTGGGGGCATATCTGGCACTGTGGGGGCATGTGTATCTGCACTGCACTGGGGGGAATATCTGGCACAGTGGGGGCATGTGTATCTGCACTGGGGGCATATCTGGCACTGTGGAGATATGTGTATCTGCACTGGGAGCATATCTGGCACTGTGGGGATATGTGTATCTGCACTGGGGGCATAGCTGGCACTGTTGGGATATGTGTATCTGCACTGGGGGCATAGCTGGCACTGTGGGGATATGTGTATCTGCACTGGGGGCATAGCTGGCACTGTGGGGATATGTGTATCTGCACTGGGGGCATAGCTGGCACTGTGGGGATATGTGTATCTGCACTGGGGGCATAGCTGGCACTGTGGGGATATGTGTGTCTGCACTGGGGGCATATCTGGCACTGTCGGGATATGTGTATCTGCACTGGGGGCATAGCTGGCACTGTGGGGATATGTGTGTCTGCACTGGGGGCATATCTGGCGCTGTGGGGACATGTGTATCTGGCACTGGGACATCAGTCATCCACTATCTCAATGTCACCCTGCCTCAGTCACCCATTATCTCCCTGTCACCCCTGCCTCACCAGTAATCTATTATCTCCCTGTCACCCACTATCACCCTGTACCACGGGGAGTACAATTGTGTGGCCACACCCCTTTCTTGTAAGACCACACCCCTTTTATCCCATGAAGGGGCGCCAAAATAGATTTTTGCTTACTAAAAAAAATAAGCTTGGGCCAGCCCTGGTCGTAGCTGCAGTGTTAAAGGGGTCTGTCCCGGCGGAACCGTGTTCCAAATTCCGAGTCGGACTCAGGATTTGGGTGGAAAAGGGGTATTATATGCTTGAGCAAAAGAGACCCACCCAGACTCCATAAAAACAAAAAAGCCTGTACAATAAACACAAGTGAGGGAAGAACTGAAACCATAACCCCAGAAAATTAAACAGTGAGTAGGATCGGACCACTTATACCCTACTAAGGCCAGAATATAAATGCAGAACAAAAGCAATAAAGAAGTCCAATAATATTATACATTATAGAATTAACAAGGCAGGCAAACCATTAAGAAACATTATGCAAATATGCACGGCAAAAAACAGGAGAATCTAGATAAAGAAATAGAGCAGAGACTAATAATATAAAGGCAGTTATTTAACTTAATTTATAAACAACTTTTAATTTTCTCTATATTTAAGTATTTAGTTGAATGTAAAGTGTCACTTATTTTTAAAATTTTGACTAAAGATGGGATGAATCAATATTTTAATGAAAATGTAATACATCCCATCCCCTTTCACCTGCAAACTGGCATCTGTGGTCACTGGTATGAAAGAATATGTACCTGCAAGCATAGCCAGATTAAGGAGAGGGGGGGGGGGGGGGCGGAGACGCACAGGGCATACTGTACACCAGGCCCACCTTTGTCAGAGGGCCCACCAGCCAGGCCACACTGACAACACTAGCTGTTCCTCTTATGCAGCAGCAGAACTAGTCAACCAGAATGCAAGTATGACAGTATGCAGAGCAGGCAGAGACACCGGAATATTAGGTTTCAAGAGCTACCGATTAAGTTTTCCAACCAGAGGAGAGATAGGAGGGTGGAGAGAGCTGTAAGTGACACGGGGATCCCAGCTTCTCCTTCTCCTCACCTGGATGGCTGGGTCCTGTCTAACCTGTTATTTAATGAGGGTCTAGAGAGACACACACACACACACACACACACACACACACACACACACACACACACACACACACACAGAGTTCTGTCCCAGTGTCATCACCAACTTACATTTATTGTTAAGACCTATATCACCCTGTTTTTGTATTTTATTTATGTAGCATTTTTCACATATCTTTTATGCCTGTAACACTGATTATCTAACCTCACTCTCTAACACTCTGACACCTTACTGCTTTCCTCTTTTTAACACCCTGCAGCCTCTTTCATTTGCCTAACATTGATTTTTCACTTCCATCCCTTATCTGTGTAATGCCCTGGGGTGGTATGGCTGGGGTAGTTTGGGGGTGCTCTGCGCCCCAGAGACAAACCCTTATAGTGTTAGGGAGCTGTCCGACGAGGTCACCGTGAAGCAGATGGGTAGGCTCATTTATTGCCAATATACAGTATGCCAAGAACTTTGGATATTATGTTATAATTTTAATGATGTATAGTTCACCTGTACCCTTGTTCCTATATTGTAGTACTAAGTCCCAGCAAGGTAGCACATCCCATTATAAGAAGCTAGGGTGTGCAGTCTAGGCCCCCTCTCCACAATATAACCTGTCCCAGTGTGCAAGTAGTACAGTGTCTGCTGCTATTCTTGCATGTGACAAAATTATTGATTTTATTTTTCTATGTGTATTTTAAGGTTGTTTAAGTTGTCTTTGTTCCACTACAAGCAGACTTTACAAAATAGTTATCTCTCAATTAGGAGGCACTATAAACAGTATCCAGGCATTAAGCTATTCATTTAAATCTACCTGGACTCCCTTAAGTTCTGATTGCAATCACCTGTGTTGAAACATCTTTCTTATCAATTAAATAGTTCAACACATGTGACATCAATCATATATTAAGAGGGAAGTCCAGGTAGACAGCATTTTTGTCCCCCCTGGAATGGGTCATGTTGGGAGGTCTGCTTAATCTAATATACCCCCCCCCCCCCCCCCCCCTTCCAATAAGAGCTGTCCCTTGCAAGGACTTCCGGGTTTACAACCCGGGATTCCTATTGCACGTGTGGCCATTAAAATATGTATGCATAATTGTCATGGGGATGGAGAGAGATTGTTTGGATCCCTCTCCAGTGAATTCTGTTTAACGAAGCCCATAACCATTTATAGGCAATGCAATCTATAGATAGTGTTACCTATAGGGCAGAAACTAGGGATGGTTTCATTTTTTGGAACAAGCTGCATATGGAGATTGATGTGCCATTGGCCTGCCACATGTATCTCTAATATCCTATGCACACCCTTTTGAAACATATGGTGAGCCATAAGTATTGCGGCAGACAGGCCTGGCGCTACTCGCTCAGCGAAGGGATGCTAAGCAGGGAGGTGCCAGGCTGCAGAGGTGCACTCCCTGCTCTGCATCCCTGCTGCTCAGGGCCGGCGCTTCCATTAGGCAGCTTTAGGCAGCTGCCTATGGGCGCCGGGACCTGAAGGGCGGCACGCTGAGGTTGCCTGGGGAAACATGAAGCAAACGATTGGCAGGCATCCGGTGATGGCAGTAACTGATCTCTGAGATTGGTTCATCCTTTAACCTTTAACACTTGCATGCTGCAGTCTGTGCGCCCGCCCATCCCTTTTCTAATTTCCCAGACGGGACATCAGCGTGCATAGGTCAGGTGGTCCCCCCATGGGCGTCATACACCTTGACCTGATGCCGCCCCCACTTCCCCAGTACCTGGTGCTCCTTCGCCCCTGTTCTGAAGGCAGGCTGGACAGCCACTTCTGCCGGGACCCCCCTGCATGATGACCGCGCTCAGGGCAGGCTCTAGGCACGTTCGACTAGAGCGGCCGCGCGGGGCGCCACCCTTAATGGGCGCCGCGCGCTGGCGCCGCCATAGTCTTACCTGGAGCCGGCCCTGTACACTGCAGGCAGCTCTCCCCGCCGTCCCCGGCCTTTCAAAACTGTGTGTGCGCTGCGCTGCGCGGCGCCGGCGTCTGACGTCAGACGCCGGCGCCGCGCATTGAGCGCTGAAGCGGCCGGGAACAGTCGGTGCCCTCAGGCTCAACGGCAGCACGTCCCCTCCCAGCGCCGCCGCAGGTATTGTTGGGATCGTCGGGGCCGGGCACTGGCACTGTGTGTGGGGGCATATCTGTCACTGTGTGGGGGCATATCTGTCACTGTGTGGGGGCATATCTGTCACTGTGTGGGGGCACTGGCACTGTGTGGGGGCACTGGCACTGTGTGGGGGCACTGGCACTGTGTGGGGGCATATCTGCACTGTGGGGGCACTGGCACTGTGTGGGGGCATTTATGTATCTGGCACTGTGGGGGCATTTATTTATCTGGCACTGTGGGGGGCATTCATTTATCTGGCACTGCGGGGGGGGGCATTTATCTGTGCACTGTGAGGGGGCATTAATGTATCTGGCACTGTGGGGGCATTTCTGGCACTGTGGGGGCATATCAGCGCTGTGGGGGCATTTATGTATCTGCACTGTGGGGGCATTTCTGGCACTGTGGGGGCATAGCTGCGCTTTGGGGGCATTTATGTATCTGCACTGTGGGGGCATGTATGTATCTGGCACTGTGGGGGCATGTATGTATCTGGCACTGTGGGGGCATTTCTGTATCTGGCACTGGGGGGGCATATCGGCACTGTGGGGGTATTTATGTATCTGGCACTGTGGGGGTATATCTGCACTGTGGGGGCACTTATTTATCTGGCACTGTGGGGGGCATTTATTTATCTGGCACTGTGGGGGGCATTTATTTATCTGGCACTGTGGGGGCATATCTGTCACTGTGGGCATTAATGTATCTGGCACTGTGGGGGGCAATAATGCATCTGGCACTGTGTGGGCACTTATGCATCTGGCACTGGGGGCATTTATGCATCTGGCAATGTGTGGGCATTTATGTATCTGGCACTGGGGGCATTTATGTATCTGGCCCTGTGGGGGCATATCTGGCACTGTGGGGGCAATTTTATATATGGCACTGTGGGGACATATCTGGCACTGTGTGGGCATTTTTATATCTGGCACTGTGGGGGCACTTATGTATCTGGCACTGTGTGCGCACTTATGTATCTGGCACTGTGTGGCCATTTATGTAGCTGGCACTGCTGGGGGGCATGTCACGTGTAGCTGGCACTGCTGGGGGGGCATGTTGCGTGTAGCTGGCACTGCTGGGGAGCATGTTGCGTGTAGCTGGCACTGCTGGGGGGCATGTCACGTGTAGCTGGCACTGCTGGGGAGCATGTCATGTAGTGTTCCCGCTAGGCGTCTGTGGCTAGGCAATGTGTCTCAGTGCTCTCCCTGGTGCAATGCGTCTCAGTGCTGTGCCTGGCGCAAAGTGTATAGGAGGTTCTATCTGGTGCAGTGTGTATTAGCTGCACTACTGTGTGGTGTAATGCAAATTGCCACTATTATGTGGCCACATACCTTCCCCACGAAGTAACTCCCTTTAATTTTTGCTGCGCGCCTTCGGCGCGCACTGTCCATTCTTTAGCATATAGGTATGGGAACAACAAGCAGTATGTACATAATTTTGCCCTCCTAACTTAAAAATGTGCCCTCCCTGTGATCAGCACCATGCCCTAAAAAGTGAACACTATCATGTGTAGCTGGCACTGCTGGGGGTCATGTCATGTGTATGTGTAGCTGGCACTGCTGCTGGGCATGTCATGTGTATCTGGCACTATACTGGAGACATTGTGTGTAAGGAACACTACTGTGGCTATGTGTAAGGCTGCTAATTGTGTGAAAATATGTTTATAGTTTGATGATATGAAGTTATGAGGCCACGCCCACTTTTACAGAGGCCACACCCACTTGTCCGGGAGCGCGCGCGCCTTCGGCGCACGCATGGGGGGGGGGGGGGGGGGCGCTTTTACATTTTCTCGCTCAGGGTGCTAGTAGGCCTGGAGCCGGCCCTGACCGCGCTGATGGATCCCGGGCAGCACTGAGCAGGGGCACCAACTGGAGGACATATGGTGAGTGTAACTATGGCAGCGCTGGGGACACCGGGCATTTCTTCTGCTGGAGTCTGGCCTGGTGACGGCACTGCTGAGGCTCTGTAGTGCCGGCGTGTATTGTATGTGTGCAGGGCCGGATTGTAGGACAGGCGGGTGGTCATCCAGGGGCCCCCAGAACGCAACGAATATTGCTCAGCCAGCGGAACCATTCTACCAGGCCGGCTCCTGGCAGCAGGGGAATCCATTGCCGCGATTCGCGGGTGGAAAGGGGGCGGGGCCTAATGCCGTGAAGTGCCCGCCCCCATCAGAGACCTGTGCTGAAGTCTAGCAAGGCAGGGACAGGTACTGTGTCTCTCCCCAATCCCCATCCCTCCCTATCTCTCCCTCACTCTCCCTATCTCTCCCTCTCTCTCTCCCTAGCTCTCTTTCCCTCTCTCCCCCCTCTCCATCTCTTCTCTCTCTCTCTTTCCCCCTCTCTATCCATATCTCTCTCTCTCTCTCTCTCTCTCTACCCCCCTAGCTCTCTCTCCCCTCTCCATCTCTTTCTCCTCCCTCTCTACCCCTCTCTATCTCTCCTTCTCTCTCTCTCTCTCTCTCTCTCTCTCTCTCCCTAGCTCTTTCCCTCTCTCCCCCCTCTCCATCTCTTCTCTCTCTCTCTCTTTCCCCCTCTCTATCCATCTCTCTATCTCCCCCCTCTCTCTCTCCCCCCTCTCCATCTCTTTCTCCTCCCTCTCTATCTCTCCCCCTCGCTATCCATCTCTCTCTCCCTCTCTCCCCTCTCCCTCTCCCTCTATCTCTCCCCTTTCTATATCTTTCTCTCCTCTCTCTCTCTCCCTCTATATCTCTCCCCCTCTCTCTATCTCTCCCCTCCCTCTTTCTCCCACCCCTCTCTTTCTCTCCCTGATGCGCTCTTTCTCGCACTCACTACCCCTCCCTCTCTCTGTGTCTCTCCTCTCTCTTTCGCTCTTGCTCCCTTCAATCTGTCCTTCTCTATCCCCCACTTTCTCTCCCCAACACTCTCTCTCCCTCTCTTTTGCTTCCCCCTCTCTGCCTCTCTCCCTCCCTGACACCCTCGCTCTCTCACTTGCTACCCCTCCCTCTCTGTCTCTCCCCCTCTCTCTCTCCCTCTTTGTCTCTCCCTCTTTCTCTCGCTGACACGACCTCTCTCTCCTTGACACCCTCTGTCTCTCACTCTAGTTCGCTCCCTCTCACTGGCTCTCACCTCTCTCTCTCCCTGACACACTCTCTCTCTTGCTTCCCCCTCTCTCTATCTCCCTGACACCCTTTGTCTCTCTCCCACTCGCTTTCCCTCTTTCCCTCCTTTCTGCCTCCTCACTCTCTCTCCCCTCTCATTCCTCTCTTTCTCCATCTCTCTCTCTCTCTCTCTCTCTCTCTCTCTCTCTCTCTCCCCTTTCTTTCCTTCTCTCTCTACCTAACACCCTCTCTCTCTCTCGCTCTGCTCACTTTCTCTCATTCCCTCTCTTTCCTTGACACCCTCTCTCTCTGGACAGAAAAAAGAAAGAAAGAAACTCTCTTGTTGGGGCAATCTTGTCTATGAAAAAATAGAATTACTTAAAACTTAAACTTTATAGCCTCTGAGATAAATTTCACATGGGGCATAAGTCTATAAAGAAATTTCTAGAGTTGGCGAAAATATAAGGAATAATGTTAAGAAATTTGAATTCAATGATTCAATTCAAATCAGGGCACTGCAACAGGGTACGCTGCTGACTCGACCGCTCTCCACAGCCGCCCAGTCTTTCATCCTTCTATCTGGTCACAGCAGCGGCAGGATGCGCTCACCGCTGTCCACCGTGACTATATATCACATATAGCAGGCAGCAGCGGCTCTCCACAACCTCACTGGAACTTTGTTCTACCCCTCTCCAGCTCTATTCCTCTCCTCTGCCCACACCTCATCTCTCTACCTCTCCTCTCCAGGGTGCTGTCATTGGATCATGTGTCAGCAGTGTCCCTGCGCTGAATTTAATTAATTAATTGAATTCATCAGTGACAATCTGACTCCATTTTTCCAATAGCAGACATTCTATATACCCCCCATCTCCTCTCTAGAGTGCCGGCTCTGCGGACACGGTCACTCTGTCATTACTGCGACCCTTTGCATATGACAGAGCAGCAGCTGCCCTACAGAGCTCATACATCGTGAGACCTTCTTTTCTATCACCCCTGAGTGTGCCCAGTATCTGGTCTTTAAGTGGACATGGACAAGGTCGACATAGAAATAGGTCAACATGAGTTTTTCAAAAGATTTTTGTATTTTTTTGAACTTTTTCATACATTACGATCCACGTGGACTACAATTGGGAACGGAAACCTGTGCTGAGCGCAGCGGTAGCGGAGTGAGGGACCTTGCCTCGCTCACCATGCAAGGGGACACAGTGCACTAATTGGGGTTCCCCGTCATTTTACGGAGAAAACGACACAAACCCCCCATAAAAAACTCATGTCGACCTTTTTCCATGCCGACCATGTCCTTGTCGACCTATATCAGGTGTCGACCAGGTCACTGTCTACCAATAGTGGTTGACCTAATGACTGTTGTCCTAGTTACTGTCGACTCTATGATCCACACCCAGTGTGCCCATGCATGGTTTTATTGTGGTAGATACATAATTGAATCTAAACTAATCAGTAATATTTTCACTGCTAGCTAACTTATACATTGTATCCACCTATGCGGCAGACTTATACATTGTATCCACCTATGCGGCAGACTTATTTTGAACTGCACTTTAATGATTCTGATTTGTTTCTTTCATTACCATCACCCCTACACAGCAGTATTGTATCACATTAAGTTTTACATTGACACATTGTTAGCCAGTTCAGCAACACACTATTGTTTGTTACCATACAGAAGGGAGTCTGTTAACCATTAATGACAGGTTATTGAGATGGACTGCATATGCCACTCATGTATTTTGTGACTGCGTGTGTTACTAATTTATTGTGTGTGTCTGTGTAAATTGCTTCGGCCTAATATTGGGGGTCATTCCGAGTTGATCGCTAGATGCCGTTGTTCGCTGCGTAGCGATCAGTGAAAAAAAAGGCTAATCTGCACATGCGTATGCACCGCAATGTGGACGCCCGACGTACGGGTACAAAGAGCATCGTGGTTTTGCACAGGTACTAGTGAAGCTTTCAGTCGATCGCAAGGAGATTGACAGGAAGTGGGAGTTTCTGGGTGTCAACTGACCGTTTTCTGGGAATGTTTGGAAAAACGCAGTCGTGGCCGGGCGTTTGCTGGGCCGGTATCTGACATCATTACCGTGTCACTCGTCGCAGCAATCATCGCACAGAATAAGTAACTACAGGGCTGGTCTTGTTTTGCACAAAATGTGTTTGCAGTAGAGATGAGCGGGTTCGGTTTCTCTGAATCCGAACCCGCACGAACTTCATGTTTTTTTTCACGGGTCCGAGCGACTCGGATCTTCCCGCCTTGCTCGGTTAACCCGAGCGCGCCCGAACGTCATCATGACGCTGTCGGATTCTCGCGAGACTCGGATTCTATATAAGGAGCCGCGCGTCGCCGCCATTTTCACACGTGCATTGAGATTGATAGGGAGAGGACGTGGCTGGCGTCCTCTCCATTTAGATTAGGAGAGAGAGAGAGAGATTGACCTGAGGCTGATACTGTAGAAGAGAGTGCAGAGTTTAGTGACTGACCACAGTGACCACCAGCAGTGCAGTTGTTTTATTTAATATATCCGTTCTCTGCCTGAAAAAAACGGTACACACAGTGACTCAGTCACATACCATATCTGTGTGCACTGCTCAGCCCAGTGTGCTGCATGCCTGCATCATCTATGTATATATTATATATCTGACTGTGCTCAGCTCACACAGCTTATAATTGTGGGGGAGACTGGGGAGCACTGCAGTGCCAGTTATAGGTTATAGCAGGAGCCAGGAGTACAAGACAGTCACATACCATATCTGTGTGCACTGCTCAGCCCAGTGTGCTGCATCATCTATGTATATATTATATATCTGACTGTGCTCAGCTCACACAGCTTATAATTGTGGGGGAGACTGGGGAGCACTGCAGTGCCAGTTATAGGTTATAGCAGGAGCCAGGAGTACATATTATATTAAAATTAAACAGTGCACACTTTTGCTGCAGGAGTGCCACTGCCAGTGTGACTGACCAGTGACCTGACCACACTGACCACCAGTATAGTTAGTAGTATACTATATTGTGATTGCCTGAAAAAGTTAAACACTCGTCGTGTGACTTCACTTGTGTGGTGTTTTTTTTTTTATTCTATAAAAAACTCATTCTGCTGACAGACAGTGTCCAGCAGGTCCGTCATTATATAATATATATACCTGTCCGGCTGCAGTAGTGATATATATATATTTTTTATATCATTATTTATCATCCAGTCGCAGCAGACACAGTACGGTAGTTCACGGCTGTAGCTACCTCTGTGTCGGCACTCGGCAGTCCATCCATAATTGTATACCACCTACCCGTGGTTTTTTTTTCTTTCTTCTTTATACATACATACTACTACATCTCTTTATCAACCAGTCTATATTAGCAGCAGACACAGTACAGTACGGTAGTTCACGGCTGTGGCTACCTCTGTGTCGGCACTCGGCAGTCCGTCCATAATTGTATACCACCTAACCGTGGGTTTTTTTTTCTTTCTTCTTTATACATACATACTACGACATCTCTTTATCAACCAGTCTATATTAGCAGCAGACACAGTACAGTACGGTAGTTCACGGCTGTGGCTACCTCTGTGTCGGCACTCGGCAGTCCGTCCATAATTGTATACCACCTACCCGTGGTTTTTTTTTCTTTCTTCTTTATACATACATACTACTACATCTCTTTATCAACCAGTCTATATTAGCAGCAGACACAGTACAGTACGGTAGTTCACAGCTGTGGCTACCTCTGTGTCGGCACTCGGCAGTCCATCCATAATTGTATACCACCTACCCGTGGTTTTTTTTTCTTTCTTCTTCATACATACATACTACGACATCTCTTTATCAACCAGTCTATATTAGCAGCAGACACAGTACAGTACGGTAGTTCACGGCTGTGGCTACCTCTGTGTCGGCACTCGGCAGTCCGTCCATAATTGTATACCACCTAACCGTGGTTTTTTTTTCTTTCTTCTTCATACATACATACTACGACATCTCTTTATCAACCAGTCTATATTAGCAGCAGACACAGTACGGTAGTTCACGGCTGTAGCTACCTCTGTGTCGGCACTCGGCAGTCCGTCCATAATTGTATACTAGTATCCATCCATCTCCATTGTTTACCTGAGGTGCCTTTTAGTTGTGCCTATTAAAATATGGAGAACAAAAATGTTGAGGTTCCAAAATTAGGGAAAGATCAAGATCCACTTCCACCTCATGCTGAAGCTGCTGCCACTAGTCATGGCCGAGACGATGAAATGCCAGCAACGTCGTCTGCCAAGGCCGATGCCCAATGTCATAGTACAGAGCATGTCAAATCCAAAACACCAAATATCAGTAAAAAAAGGACTCCAAAACCTAAAATAAAATTGTCGGAGGAGAAGCGTAAACTTGCCAATATGCCATTTACCACACGGAGTGGCAAGGAACGGCTGAGGCCCTGGCCTATGTTCATGGCTAGTGGTTCAGCTTCACATAAGGATGGAGGCACTCAGCCTCTCGCTAGAAAAATGAAAAGACTCAAGCTGGCAAAAGCAGTAGCACCGCAAAGAACTGTGCGTTCTTCGAAATCCCAAATCCACAAGGAGAGTCCAATTGTGTCGGTTGCGATGCCTGACCTTCCCAACACTGGACGTGAAGAGCATGCGCCTTCCACCATTTGCACGCCCCCTGCAAGTGCTGGAAGGAGCACCCGCAGTCCAGTTCCTGATAGTCAGATTGAAGATGTCAGTGTTGAAGTACACCAGGATGAGGAGGATATGGGTGTTGCTGGCGCTGGGGAGGAAATTGACCAGGAGGATTCTGATGGTGAGGTGGTTTGTTTAAGTCAGGCACCCGGGGAGACACCTGTTGTCCGTGGGAGGAATATGGCCGTTGACATGCCTGGTGAAAATACCAAAAAAATCAGCTCTTCGGTGTGGAACTATTTCAACAGAAATGCGGACAACAGGTGTCAAGCCGTGTGTTCCCTTTGTCAAGCTGTAATAAGTAGGGGTAAGGACGTTAACCACCTCGGAACATCCTCCCTTATACGTCACCTGCAGCGCATTCATAATAAGTCAGTGACAAGTTCAAAAACTTTGGGTGACAGCGGAAGCAGTCCACTGACCAGTAAATCCCTTCCTCTTGTAACCAAGCTCACGCAAACCACCCCACCAACTCCCTCAGTGTCAATTTCCTCCTTCCCCAGGAATGCCAATAGTCCTGCAGGCAATGTCACTGGCAATTCTGACGAGTCCTCTCCTGCCTGGGATTCCTCCGATGCATCCTTGCGTGTAACGCCTACTGCTGCTGGCGCTGCTGTTGTTGCTGCTGGGAGTCGATGGTCATCCCAGAGGGGAAGTCGTAAGCCCACTTGTACTACTTCCAGTAAGCAATTGACTGTTCAACATTCCTTTGCGAGGAAGATGAAATATCACAGCAGTCATCCTGCTGCAAAGCGGATAACTGAGGCCTTGACAACTATGTTGGTGTTAGACGTGCGTCCGGTATCCGCCGTTAGTTCACAGGGAACTAGACAATTTATTGAGGCAGTGTGCCCCCGTTACCAAATACCATCTAGGTTCCACTTCTCTAGGCAGGCGATACCGAGAATGTACACGGACGTCAGAAAAAGACTCACCAGTGTCCTAAAAAATGCAGTTGTACCCAATGTCCACTTAACCACGGACATGTGGACAAGTGGAGCAGGGCAGGGTCAGGACTATATGACTGTGACAGCCCACTGGGTAGATGTATGGACTCCCGCCGCAAGAACAGCAGCGGCGTCACCAGTAGCAGCATCTCGCAAACGCCAACTCTTTCCTAGGCAGGCTACGCTTTGTATCACCGGTTTCCAGAATACGCACACAGCTGAAAACCTCTTACGGCAACTGAGGAAGATCATCGCGGAATGGCTTACCCCAATTGGACTCTCCTGTGGATTTGTGGCATCGGACAACGCCAGCAATATTGTGTGTGCATTAAATATGGGCAAATTCCAGCACGTCCCATGTTTTGCACATACCTTGAATTTGGTGGTGCAGAATTATTTAAAAAACGACAGGGGCGTGCAAGAGATGCTGTCGGTGGCCAGAAAAATTGCGGGACACTTTCGGCGTACAGGCACCACGTACAGAAGACTGGAGCACCACCAAAAACTACTGAACCTGCCCTGCCATCATCTGAAGCAAGAAGTGGTAACGAGGTGGAATTCAACCCTCTATATGCTTCAGAGGTTGGAGGAGCAGCAAAAGGCCATTCAAGCCTATACAATTGAGCACGATATAGGAGGTGGAATGCACCTGTCTCAAGCGCAGTGGAGAATGATTTCAACGTTGTGCAAGGTTCTGATGCCCTTTGAACTTGCCACACGTGAAGTCAGTTCAGACACTGCCAGCCTGAGTCAGGTCATTCCCCTCATCAGGCTTTTGCAGAAGAAGCTGGAGACATTGAAGGAGGAGCTAACACGGAGCGATTCCGCTAGGCATGTGGGACTTGTGGATGGAGCCCTTAATTCGCTTAACAAGGATTCACGGGTGGTCAATCTGTTGAAATCAGAGCACTACATTTTGGCCACCGTGCTCGATCCTAGATTTAAAGCCTACCTTGGATCTCTCTTTCCGGCAGACACAGGTCTGCTGGGGTTGAAAGACCTGCTGGTGACAAAATTGTCAAGTCAAGCGGAACGCGACCTGTCAACATCTCCTCCTTCACATTCTCCCGCAACTGGGGGTGCGAGGAAAAGGCTCAGGATTCCGAGCCCACCCGCTGGCGGTGATGCAGGGCAGTCTGGAGCGACTGCTGATGCTGACATCTGGTCCGGACTGAAGGACCTGACAACGATTACGGACATGTCGTCTACTGTCACTGCATATGATTCTCTCACCATTGAAAGAATGGTGGAGGATTATATGAGTGACCGCATCCAAGTAGGCACGTCACACAGTCCATACTTATACTGGCAGGAAAAAGAGGCAATTTGGAGGCCATTGCACAAACTGGCTTTATTCTACCTAAGTTGCCCTCCCACAAGTGTGTACTCCGAAAGAGTGTTTAGTGCCGCCGCTCACCTTGTCAGCAATCGGCGTACGAGGTTACATCCAGAAAATGTGGAGAAGATGATGTTCATTAAAATGAATTATAATCAATTCCTCCGCGGAGACATTGACCAGCAGCAATTGCCTCCACAAAGTACACAGGGAGCTGAGATGGTGGATTCCAGTGGGGACGAATTGATAATCTGTGAGGAGGGGGATGTACACGGTGATATATCGGAGGGTGATGATGAGGTGGACATCTTGCCTCTGTAGAGCCAGTTTGTGCAAGGAGAGATTAATTGCTTCTTTTTTTGGGGGGGTCCAAACCAACCCGTCATATCAGTCACTGTCGTGTGGCAGACCCTGTCACTGAAATGATGGGTTGGTTAAAGTGTGCATGTCCTGTTTTGTTTATACAACATAAGGGTGGGTGGGAGGGCCCAAGGACAATTCCATCTTGCACCTCTTTTTTCTTTTATTTTTCTTTGCGTCATGTGCTGTTTGGGGAGGGTTTTTTGGAAGGGACATCCTGCGTGACACTGCAGTGCCACTCCTAAATGGGCCCGGTGTTTGTGTCGGCCACTAGGGTCGCTAATCTTACTCACACAGTCAGCTACCTCATTGCGCCTCTTTTTTTCTTTGCGTCATGTGCTGATTGGGGAGGGTTTTTTGGAAGGGACATCCTGCGTGACACTGCAGTGCCACTCCTAAATGGGCCCGGTGTTTGTGTCGGCCACTAGGGTCGCTAATCTTACTCACACAGTCAGCTACCTCATTGCGCCTCTTTTTTTCTTTGCGTCATGTGCTGATTGGGGAGGGTTTTTTGGAAGGGACATCCTGCGTGACACTGCAGTGCCACTCCTAAATGGGCCCGGTGTTTGTGTCGGCCACTAGGGTCGCTAATCTTACTCACACAGTCAGCTACCTCATTGCGCCTCTTTTTTTCTTTGCGTCATGTGCTGATTGGGGAGGGTTTTTTGGAAGGGACATCCTGCGTGACACTGCAGTGCCACTCCTAAATGGGCCCGGTGTTTGTGTCGGCCACTAGGGTCGCTAATCTTACTCACACAGTCAGCTACCTCATTGCGCCTCTTTTTTTCTTTGCGTCATGTGCTGATTGGGGAGGGTTTTTTGGAAGGGACATCCTGCGTGACACTGCAGTGCCACTCCTAAATGGGCCCGGTGTTTGTGTCGGCCACTAGGGTCGCTAATCTTACTCACACAGTCAGCTACCTCATTGCGCCTCTTTTTTTCTTTGCGTCATGTGCTGATTGGGGAGGGTTTTTTGGAAGGGACATCCTGCGTGACACTGCAGTGCCACTCCTAAATGGGCCCGGTGTTTGTGTCGGCCACTAGGGTCGCTAATCTTACTCACACAGTCAGCTACCTCATTGCGCCTCTTTTTTTCTTTGCGTCATGTGCTGATTGGGGAGGGTTTTTTGGAAGGGACATCCTGCGTGACACTGCAGTGCCACTCCTAAATGGGCCCGGTGTTTGTGTCGGCCACTAGGGTCGCTAATCTTACTCACACAGTCAGCTACCTCATTGCGCCTCTTTTTTTCTTTGCGTCATGTGCTGATTGGGGAGGGTTTTTTGGAAGGGACATCCTGCGTGACACTGCAGTGCCACTCCTAGATGGGCCAGGTGTTTGTGTCGGCCACTAGTGTCGCTTAGCTTAGTCATCCAGCGACCTTGGTGCAAATTTTAGGACTAAAAATAATATTGTGAGGTGTGAGGTATTCAGAATAGACTGAAAATGAGTGGAAATTATGGTTTTTGAGGTTAATAATAATATGGGATCAAAATGACCCCCAAATTCTATGATTTAAGCTGTTTTTTAGTGTTTTTTTAAAAAAACACCCGAATCCAAAACACACCCGAATCCGACAAAAAAAATTCGGTGAGGTTTTGCCAAAACGCGGTCGAACCCAAAACACGGCCGCGGAACCGAACCCAAAACCAAAACACAAAACCCGAAAAATTTCAGGCGCTCATCTCTAGTTTGCAGCCTCTCTGCTGCACAGGCGTTCGCATTCCTGCAAAGCGAAAATACACTCCCCCCGGGGGCGGCGACTATGCGTTTGCATGGCTGCTAAAAACTGCTAGTGAGCGATTAACTCGGAATGACCCCCATAGAGTCAGTCTGACCTATAATTGATGAAACTCCTTATATCGAAGCATCCTGCTTTTTATTATCTAGATTTCATGTTCCGGGCAATTTTATAACCATATTAGACTGTCAATATATTTATATAGGACTGCCTATGTGTTTTGAATTGAGTAATTGAACTCAAATTTCTTAATATTATTCCTGATATTTTCACCAACCCTAGAAATTTCTTTCTAGTGTTATGCCCCATGTGAAATTTTTCTCACAGGCTATCGTATATCTATTCTAATTATTACTAATAAAAGTTAAATTTGAACTAATTCCATTTTTTCATAGACAAGAGTGCCCCAACAAGAGAGTTTCTTTCTCTCATTTTTTCTGTCAATACTATATTTACTCTCTGGGTGCACCTCCACCTGCTATATTAAATATACGCTAGCTATTTGATGTGGACTGTTCTATGACCTCTCTCTAACAACTTTGACTTAAATTGCTGTGCTCATTGACTGTTTCCCAAAACCTCCCCTCTCCTTGGTTGACACCCCCTCTCTCTCGTATCGACACCCTCTCTCTCTCCCTGACCCACGGTTTTCTGACACCCTCTCTCTCTCTTCGTCGCTTCTCGCTCCCCTCTCTCTCCCTCCCTGACACCCTTTTTCACTATGTCACTCCTCTCTATCTCCCTGATACAGTCTCTCGCTCATTCTCCCCTCTCTCTCTCCCTTGCTCCCCCCTCTTTCTTTCTCTCTCTCTCTCTCTCTCTCTCTCTCTCTCTCTCTCTCCTGCTCCCCCTGCTGCCTTACCTTATATCCACCCCTCACACACTATGATTCACAACTCACCCCTCTCCTCTTTCCTGGGTGGAAAGAGGTAATTGGGAGGGGGGTGGGGGGGGGAGAGCAGTATGCAGAATTTTTGCCTAGGGTGCTGAGAAACCTTGCACCGGCCCTGCTGCTGCTGCACCTGTCCCCCTGCTGCTGCTGCTGGCTGCTGTGCCTGTCACTGTATGACCAGCAGCGGAGTCGGCAGCATGAAAAGACTTCTCCCCCCTCACCTGTGACAGCGGCTGTGTGCAGTGTGGGTCCCAAAGAGGGGGCGGAGCTACATGGTATGGAGGGGGCGGAGCTACACAGGACCAGGCAGCTGAATAGGGTGAGAGTGAACAGTGACGGCCAGCCAGACTTGGCAAGTGGAGGGTGAGAGAGAAATGTGTGTGTGTGGTGGGTGTGTGTGTGTGTGTGTGTGTGTGTGTGTGTGTGTGTGTGTGTGTGTGTGTGTGTGTGTGTGTGTGGAGTATATGTGTGTTGTGTTGTGGTGTGTGTGTGTGTGTGTGTGTGTGTGTGTGTGTGTGTGTGTGTACTACTACTGGGGGGCATTACGTATAAGGATGCTACTGGTGGGCATTAAGTATAAGGATGCTACTACTCAGAGGCATCATGAATAAGAATGCTACTACTGGGGGGCATAATGTATAAGGATGCTACTACTCGGGGGCATAACTTATAAGGATGCTACTACTCGGGGGCATCACGTATAAGGATGCTACTACTCGGGGGCATCATGTATAAGGACTCTACTACTCGGGGGCATCCCATATAAGGACACTACTACTCGGGTGCACCATGTATAAGGATGCTACTACTTTGGGGCATCACATATAAGGACGCTACTACTCTGGGGCATAACATATAAGGACGCTACTACTGGCAGGCGTTATGTATAAATGATGCTACTTCTGGGGGGCATTATGTATAAGGATGCTACTTCTGGGGGGCATTATGTATAAGGACGCTACTACTGGGGGTCATTACGTATAAGGACACTACTACATGGGGGCATCACATATAAGGATGATACTACTCGGGGGCATCATGTATAAGGATGCTACTACTGGGGGGCATTACATATAAAGGACACTACTTCTGGGGGCATTACGTATAAGGATGCTACTGGTGGGCATTAAGTATAAGGATGCTACTACTCAGAGGAATCATGTATAAGAATGCTACTACTGGTGGCATAATGTATAAGGATGCTACTACTCGGGGGCATAACTTATAAGGATGCTACTACTCGGGGGCATCACGTCTAAGGATGCTACTACTCGGGGCATAACGTATAAGGACGCTACTACTCAGGGGCATCATGTATAAGGACTCTACTACTTGGGGGCATCTTGTATAAGGACACTACTACTCGGGTGCACCATGTATAAGGACGCTACTACTTTGGGGCATCACATATAAGGACGCTACTACTCGGGGGCATAACATATAAGGATGCTACTACTGGGGGGCTTTACTCAGAGGCGGATTGGCCATAGGGTTTACAGGGAAGATTTGCGGTGGGCCGACGCACCCGTGAGGCCTGTTTTGTTTGAGGACATGTGGTCCTTTTTATAGACATAATGAATAAGATGCAAAATAATTTGCACATATGAAAATTACTGCCACTTAGCCTGTGATTGCAGATGATCTAGTGTATGCTCTGTCTGCCTGCTTGGCTGACATATAAGATTGAGTGAATAGTGATTGGGATACGGTTGGTGTAATTAGCAAGAAAATATATCTTTCTAAAGAATTATATAGTTTCCTAAATTCTGAAGGTGTATCATATAATGTGCTCATAATATTTAATTTTATTTCTTTTTAACTTCCCCCTTGATGCTGGACATGCCCACTATCTGGAAAGTCTTGGGAGGAGGGTGCTGCTGCCATGGCTAGACCTTACACCAATGGTGCTGCCCATGTGGGGCCACTAGTACAAATTTTTCCAGGGCCGCTTTTTGTTTCCAATCCGCCCCTGGCTTTACTTATAAGGATGCTACTACTGGCAGGCATTATGTATAAATTATGCTACTTCTGGAGGGCATTATGTATAAGGATGCTACTTCTGGGGGGCATTATGTATAAGGACGCTACTACTGGGGGTTATTACGTATAAGGACACTACTACATGGGGGCATCACATATAAGGATGATACTACTCGGGGGCATCATGTATAAGGATGCTACTACTGGGGGGCATTACATATAAAGGACACTACTTCTGGGGGGCATTACATATAAGGACACTACTACTGGGGGGCATTATGAATAAGGACTCTACTACTGGGGGGCAATATGCCCTGACCCTTTGTGAAGTATGGGAGGGCACAAATTTATAGTTTGCAGGGGGTGCCGAATACCCTAGCAGCTGCCCTGGCGGCAGACCTCTACAAAAAGGTTAGTTCTCTGAGGTTTTATCTCATTATTTTGATTTATACATCCTCCTATATAAGAGTAAAACAAGAAACATGTACTGTATAAAATGAACAATTTATGTACAGAACATTTATTTACTTTATATCAGCTGATATTGGCTGCACTAATTACAATACTATGACACTGTTTAGTGAAGCAAAACATATAATGTGTTGCCAGATCCTGCAAGTGGATGAAGGCTTGGAGGGTGTCCTACTTTTTACAACAAAAAAAATTAAGATGCACAGGCCAACAAAGGGACATGTTGCAGCACAGTTTACTTTCATGCAAATTATGATGGTCATCATGGACTTGACAGCATGGTGGCACAATTATTAGTATTTCTGTCTCATAGGATTGAGGTTAAGGGTTAGATATGGAGAAGGTCCTAATCTGATGGATGGGTTTTCTGCAGCTGCTCTGGTTTCCTTCTACATTCAGGGCCATCTTTTCATATGGGCTCAATAGGCACTTACCCAAGGGCTCCAGGAGTATAAGGGCTCTAGGCTGATAGCTAAGGGTCCCCTATTTCCATGGGTACCAGATTTTTGTAAATCGGCCCTGGGGAACTGGAGATATTTGACTTCAAAGCAGTGGTCCCCATCCAAGACTGTTAATTGCTCTTCACAGCCAGATACAGTATCTTGGGTTCTGTCTGACTTAGTTTTTCTGAAGGTATTTTCCAAAAGCTGTGACTCTCCCCTTTCAGGTGATACTGTCAGTTTGTCTCTACTATGCCCAGAACCAGAGATATCAGCCTTCCAGCAGCTGGTCCCTGCTCCAGCTCCACACATCAGGTTTGCAGTTTTATATTTTCGCCGGTGGATTGCTCTGGCTCCTGAACTCTGATCTCCAGGTCCCCAGTACCTCCTGAAATGTGTCCCCAGTACCTCCTGAAAGGTGGGATTCTCTAGTTTTTGATCCCATTCAAAGCTAATAAATCTATTTCCAGGAACTTGAGATATCTGCAGTCAAGCAAGCTGCCCTCCCACCAGAAAAAGCTAAATATTAAATCCCACTCCACTATCCACCCCTCCCCTGCATATTAAACACCCCCTACCACCCTAGAAATCATGTACCGGGGCACCTTCTTTCAGCCCAATGCCCCCTTCTACAGTTTAGTGTTCTCCCTCTAACCCCATCTCTGACCATCTGTGCAGTAATGGAGTAATTAGCAGAAATTACTGCCCCAGGTCCTACATGCTGAGCGAAATATAGAACACCCCTTACTGCCCGCGGGACATCAAAGCTGCTGCTGATAGCACCCCCCACCCCTACCACTGGAGGATGGGTAGGGGCCCCAGTGCATTGCTGTGCCCAAGGGCATACACTGCTGTTAAGACAGCCCTGTCTACATTCCATATAATGTTGGCTTTTGGCCTCTGTGTGTGTTATAGGCTGATGCAAATGATTCTCTAGAGAGCGATGCAGAATAATAGTAACGTTAACAATAATGGTTTTACTGTATATTACTCTCGGCTAATTTAAAAAGATGATGAAAATGTTAAGTATACTGTTTCATTCAATTTATTTCATCCAAGTGATTCAAGTATAGTTGTCCAGAATCTGGACAACTATACAGTAGTTGAATCCAGATACTAGATTTCAAGGCAAACCAACTGCAAAATATAAATCCACAATTCAGACCTGATCACTAGGCTGCATTTTCGTACAGCCTGCAATCAGGTCTGAACTGCGCGTGCATATGCACCGCAATGCGCAGGAGCGTCGGTCCGCAGCGCTAGGGAGCGCCGGGCAGTGACGGGATGGTGCAAGAAAAACGATCGCATGGGCAATCGCAAGGTGACTGACAGGAAGAGGCCATTTGTGGGTGGCAACTGACCGTTTTAAAGGAGTGTCAGGAAAAACGCAGGAGGAACCAGGCGTTTGAAGGGTGGGTTTCTGACGTCTGCTCCAGCCCCTATTATTGCACTGGAAGAGTAAGTCCTGGGCTGAGCAGCTTCTGTTTGTGCAGCTCTCCTGCACATGTGATCGCACCCCTGCACAGCAATTTCCCCCTCCCCCTGTAGGCGGTGACTACCCGATCACAGGGATGCAAAAAACGCACCCTAGCGATCAGGTCTGAATTAGTTCTGAAAATACACACATTCAGTTTATCAAAAACCCTCCAGGAAGACCTACTGTAACTTGAAATAAATCCCTTAACTTGCACAATAAAATTACCGTCGCATAATATCCATAAGATATCACTTCCCCTCTTATATTTTTTAAAAATTTGAATTGCAAGCAGTGATGAGCGGGTTCAGTTCCTCGGGATCCGAACCCCCCCCGAACTTCACCCATTTTACACGGTTCCGAGGCAGCCTCGGATCTTCCCGCCTTGCTCGGTTAACCCGAGCACGCCCGAACGTCATTATCCCGCTGTCGGATTCTCGCGAGATTCGTATTCTATATAAGGAGCCGCGCGTCGCTGCCATTTTCACTGATGATAGCGAGAGGACGTGCAGCGTTCTCTCAGTTTCTGTGTTCAGTGTGCTGCAAATATCTGTGCTCAGTGTGCTGCAAATATCTGTGCTCAGTGTGCTTGCAAATATCTGTGCTCAGTGTGCTGAAAATATCTACGTTCTCTGCCTGAAAAATGTTCCATATCTGTGCTGCATTGTAGTATATAGTAGGAGGACAGTGCAGAATTTTGCTGACCACCAGTATAGCAGTACGGTAAAGTAGTACACTGCTCTACCTCTGTGTCGTCAAGTATACTATGCATCCAGTTGTGCGCAGTATATATAGTAGGAGGACAGTGCAGAATTTTGCTGACCACCAGTATATATATAGCAGTACGGTACAGTAGTCCACTGCTCTACCTCTGTGTCGTCAAGTATACTATGCATCCATACCTGTGCTGCATTTTAGTTGTGCGCAGTATATATAGTAGGAGGACAGTGCAGAATTTTGCTGACCACCAGTATATATATAGCAGTACGGTACAGTAGTGCACTGCTCTACCTCTGTGTCATCAAGTATACTATGCATCCATAACTGTGCTGCATTTTAGTTGTGCGCAGTATATAGTAGGAGGACAGTGCAGAATTTTGCTGACCACCAGTATATATATAGCAGTACGGTACAGTAGTCCACTGCTCTACCTCTGTGTCGTCAAGTATACTACAAAAGTTCAGTAAAATGACCCAAAAATCTAAATTAAAAGCGTCTGATGAGAAGCGTAAACTTGCCAATATGCCATTTACGACACGGAGTGGCAAGGAACGGCTGAGGCCCTGGCCTATGTTCATGGCTAGTGGTTCAGATTCACATGAGGATGGAAGCACTCATCCTCTCGCTAGAAAACTGCAGTGCCACTCCTAGATGGGCCAGGTGTTTGTGTCGGCCACTTGGGTCGCTTAGCTTAGTCACACAGCTACCTCATTGCACCTCTTTTTTTTCTTTGCATCATGTGCTGTTTGGGCACTATTTTTTAAATCTGCCATCCTGTCTGACACTGCAGTGCCACTCCTAGATGGGCCAGGTGTTTGTGTCGGCCACTTGGGTCGCTTAGCTTAGTCAAACAGCTACCTCATTGCACCTCTTTTTTTCTTTGCATCATGTGCTGTTTGGGGACTATTTTTTAAATCTGCCATCCTGTCTGACACTGCAATGCCACTCCTGGATTGGCCAGGTGTTTGTGTCAGCCAATTGTGTCGCTTAGCTTAGCCACACAGCTACCTCATTGCACCTCTTTTTTTCTTTGCATCTTGTGCTGTTTGGGGACTATTTTTAAATCTGCCATCCTGTCTGACACTGCAGTGCCACTCCTAGATGGGCCAGGTGTTTGTGTCGGCCACTTGGGTCACTTAGCTTAGCCATCCAGCGACCTCGGTGCAAATTTTAGGACTAAAAATAATATTGTGAGGTGTGAGGTGTTCAGAATAGACTGGAAATGAGTGGAAATTATGGTTATTGAGGTTAATAATACTATGGAATCAAAATGACCCCCAAATTCTATGATTTAAGATGTTTTTAAGGGTTTTTTGTAAAAAAACACCCGAATCCAAAACACACCCGAATGCGACAAAAAATTTTCAGGGAGGTTTTGCCAAAACGCGTCCAAATCCAAAACACGGCCGCGGAACCGAATCTGAAACCAAAACACAAAACCCAAAAAATTTCCGGTGCACATCACTAATTGCAAGAATATATTTTAATGTGCTTAACATGAATTAAAAAAGCTTTACATTTATTTTAGAGCACTATCAAGTTTTGAACTTAAAGGCCAAATGTAATAGAGGGAGTCATTCCGAGTTGAACGCAGCTGTGCTAAATTTAGCACAGCTACGATCAGGCACTCAGACTTGCAGGGGGATGCCCAGCACAGGGCTAGTCCGCTCCGCATGTCAGTGCCGCCCCCCCCACTCCACCCCCTCCCGCAGAAATGCGAAAGCATCACACAGCGGCAATGCTTTTGCATCTCAGGATTTACTCGCGGCTAGCGCAGCTCCTGCGGCTGGCCGGAAGAACCTCTTCGCTGCCCCGGGTCACAGCGGCTGCGTGTTACGTCACGGCCCGCCCCCCCCCCAATGGTTCTGCCATGCCTGCGTTGGCCGGACCGTGCCCCCCTAAAAAGCGGCTTAACGCTGCAGTCCATCCCCCTCCCGCCCAGCGACCGCCTCTGCCTCAGAGGCGATCGCTAGGCAACGACGGCTGGCACAGTCCCAACCCGATCGCTGTGCTGCGATAAACTGCAGCGAGCGATCGGGTCGGAATGACCCCCAGAGTGAGAGTTTCAGAAAGTGAGAGATTTGGTAAGGTTTTGCAGGTTTTTTTTAAGTGGCAATCATTTACACAGCAAGATCAACCTGGTTTTGCAGTGTAAATGATTGCCACTTTAAAAAAAAAACTGAAAAACCTTACCAAATCTCTCACTTTCTGAATCTCTCACTCTATTACGTTAGGCCCAAAAAGTTCATATGGGATCTAAAGAACTAATTTAAAAAATTTTTTAAGCACTTTTTAGTGGTTTATTTAGTATTCGGATTAGAACTATGTTGTACAGTAGTAGGCAGTGCCTAAAGTGTTCTTAGAGAGCTGGTGGAACGCAAACCACCACCCATGCTTGTGAGATCAAGGGACTGCACGTGCCGCAAAAAAAAGAACGTGGTCTTGAAAAGAAAGGGGCATGGTCACCCAATAGTATCCCCAATTCAAATTACACTGCACAGTAGCACAATCTTATTCACATTACACCACATAGTAGTGTCCCTTATCCATGTTATGACACACAATAGTGCCCCTTATACACAAAGCCCACAGTAGTAGCACTCCAAATACACATAATGCCCACAGCAATAGTGCCTCTTATTCAATACCCACTGGAGTGGTAGTGCCCACAGTTGTAGTGCCCCTTATGTAGAGCCCATACTAATGGTGCTCTTATATAGTGCCCCCAGTTGTAGTGCCACTTATGTCCACAGGAGTGATGCCCCTTATTAAGTGCCCCCTAGTAGTGTTCCGGTAGTAATGCCCCATGTAGTATTGGCCCTAGTAGTAATACCCCTCGTAGATATGCCCCCTGTAGATATGCCCCCTGTAGTTATACTCCCTGTAGCTATGCCCCCTGTAGATATGCCCCCAGTAGTTATGCCCCCAGTTGGTTTGCCTCCAGTAGGTTTGCCCCCAGTAGTTATGCCCCCAGTTGGTTTGCCCCCAGTAGTTATGCCCTCAGTACATATGCCCCCAGTTGGTTTGCCCCCAGTAGTTATGCCCCCAGTTGGTTTGCCTCCAGTAGATATGCCCCCAGTAGGTTTGCCCCCAGTAGTTATACCCCTAGTTTGTTTGCCCCCAGTAGTTATGCCCCCAGTAGATATGCCCCCAGTTGGTTTACCCCCAGTAGTTATGCCCCCAGTTGATTTGCCCCAGTAGTTATGCCCCCAGCAGATATGCCGCTAGTTGGTTTGCCCCAGTAGTTATGCCCCCAGTTGATTTTCCCCCAGTAGTTATGCCCCCAGTTGGTTTGCTCCCAGTAGTTATGCCTCCAGTTAATTTGCCCCCCAGTAGATATGTCCCCAGTTCCCCCATCTAGTAGCGCTGCTTACACACACACACACAAAAAAAACCACAATACTCACCAGACCCGCTCCTGCTTCCGGACCACTGCCTCTGTCTGGCGCTCGCTCCTCGGAACTATGGGAGAGTCGTCATGACATCTCTCCCATAGCGCACAGCCACATACTGCCAGAGCCGGAAGCTGGAGCTCAGGAGTGAGCTCCTGCTTCCAGCTGCAACTGAGAGTAGGGAGCCGGCACTCGCTGGTAACACAATCTCAGCGGGCGCCCGGTATTTCCCTGGGTTAGGTGAGCCAGAGGAGGTAGAACTGCGTTCCGTCTCCAAATGGAACTGGCAGAATGCAGTTCTGCCCCGTTCTGGCACACTTTAACCTCTGGTAGTGGGCACTATTTTAAACCAATTTGTACATTTGGGAAACTGGAAACCATGAAATATTTGTAAATAACCCATTCTCTAATATATACTGTATTTATATATTTCCAGAGGGTGCAAGTGTAGGTTTAAATGGTGTCTCTATGAATTGTTTTGGATTTACAAACAAAATGTACAATGCCAAGCCAATAATTGCACATGTGACTGCAGATATATGATGGTAAGTGTCACCTACACAGTATCCACCCTGTTGTCTTACATTATACTCTGCTGATGTAAAAAAACATTGTGACAAGAATGTTAGGTATTCTGGTTCATCTCAGTCACTTGATTCAAGGGTCATTGTCACCAGAGCCGAAACTACAGTTTTTGGTGCCCTGTGCCAAAGAGAGAGAATTGGAGCTCCCTGTCCACCATTATTTTCAATAGGGACATAAGGCACATGCCTCGTGGGGAAGGAGCATAACAATATTTATCCCAGAGAAAGCCCATGCTATGATGCCCCTTCTCTCTCTCACTCTCTCTTTCTCTTTATAGACCACTGCAAGAAAATGGATTTGGACACAAATCCTCTGTATGCGCATCCACATTCATGCACTTAACTAGAGAGCTCACTGTTATTCAGTTACAATACCCTTTATTAAAAAACAAATTTCAATATACTGCCATACCCAGGATTCAAACTTATAACCTGTTGAACTCTAATCAAACACCCTACTCATTGAGCTATTTGATCCTGCATAAAAACTATGAGAACTATATAAAGCTACTTGTACTTTGTAAAAAAATAATCAGCATTACAATTGAGCAGATCTATGTGGTGTGCAGCCATACATCCAATCTCTTGCAGCCACACACTACATAGATCTGCTCAGCCACGATGCTTATTATTTTTTCACAAAGTACAAGTACAGTACCTGTCTGATTGACAGGTAGAGGCAGTTGCGGGGCAGGAGGAGTCATGCCAATGGCGTTAGAACGGCGTTGGTGGGGCACGGTCCGGAAAACAGAGGCGTGTCTGGACCACATTGGGGGACGGGCCGTGGTGGCTGTGTGACATCACATGCAGCTGCTGCGACCCGCGATGCAGCGAGTAGCGGTCTGCTAGAGCACAGTAGCTGTGCTGGCAGGGAGCTACTCGTCAGGTACAAAAGCATTGCCACTGTGCAATGCTTTTGTACCTGTGTAGGAGGGCAGAGCCAGACATGCGGGGTGGACTAGCCCTGTGCTGGACGTCCCCCCGCATGTCTGTGAAACTGATCGTAGATGTGCTAAATTTATGCTAAGATCTTGTACAGGTCTTCCTACCAGTCTTCTCACTGTGCCTGCACTGCACAGAGATACACTGCAGAGTCACTCACACTGGGGTTACTGATCTGTAGGAAACATTGGCTGTTCTTGAGTCGTAGATCAGCTTTGAATTTTCCTTCTGGACTTTTCCCATCAGAAATAATATATATAAGATGATAAAGGCTTTCTCCAGGTTTCTGTCTGTACCATCTTAAGCCTTTGAAATTGGTCACTTTATATTCACAATATAGGCTCACAGCTTCCCCTTCTGTGACAGTGGCTGTCTGATTCTGGTATGAGACCAAATCCTGGGAATTCACAACTGAAAAACAAGTAGTATGACAACAAATTAACATACACAGTGCATTGCTCATCAGAATAGGTGCAGAAGAATATATTTACTTTCAAGTAAATAGTATCATAACTGTTATATATACACTTACATGTTATCCACAAAATATCCAGCAAAATCCAGCTCCACAGCAGGTGCATTGTCCTATCTGTATCCAGTGTAAGATGCTCATCAGGTGAGAATGATGTGCTTTCTATATGCTGGGTGTAGAGTAAGATAAAACTTCTCACATGATCAGAATGACAGATATAATATATGAGGGCACAATGCTGCCATCGTGTGGTGTAGTCTAATCTACAGTATAAAGGGGACAAAATAAATGTATTTTGTGCATTTTCTGTACACAAACACTAAAGAAAGCTGGAACAGTTCTTGAAATGTGGTGCACAGGTGGCTTTAAGTTCTTTAAATATTTTCCACTTTTACTTTTAAGTGTTAAGTAGTAATGAGAAAGATCCTCTGAAACAAGGCACGTTTAAGTAATTTAAAAACATGATTAAAAGTTAGGAGTTTTAGTAGGTATGCATTAAAAATAATATAATTTCATACTAAGTAATAATAGAAAACACAAAAAAAGAAAAAAATACATTTACATCAATAATTCAAATAAGTCTTGTATAATTACGAATGATTTAAATTTTATTTAGTACAGCTTAGGGAAATATTAAAACAATAATTAGAATTATAGAAGAAGAGATTAAAGGTGATTTTTTTTTAAAAAGTGCTGCTTACAGTCCCTATAATTTTAAAATATTATTTACGTTTTTCATTTGTGTGATGTTAGAGGTTTATGTTGCTAGAAATTAGAAGCACAAATTGGGACTGTGAAATAAAAATCTGTCAATCTGGTTTACTGTAAATGCGACATACAGCTGCACTTACTAGCACCATGATGAATTGATTGGATTGATCCCTAAGAGGCATAACTATTAAACACATTTTGCAGAAAATCCCCCAAAAATGGATGTTTGCGGAGGATACCTACAAAATGTAAGTACAGTCAGGCCCGGCAACAAGGTTTGACAAAGAGGACATCCTTACCAGGCCACAAGGGTCAGAGGGGCCCCAGGATTAGGTCCCCTAATGGGTCTGTTGCACCTAACTGCCCGCTCCTCCCACCCTCCAATTAACATGATACACATGTGGGGGTTGGGGGGAATTGATACATATATGACCTCAATAGTGCAGTGCCAGATACACATATGCCCCCAATAATGCCAGATACACATATGCCCCCAATAGTGCAGTGTCATACGCACATATGTCTCCGATAGTGCCAGATACACATACAGTATGCCTCCAGTAGTGCAGTGGCAGATACTCATATGCCCCCCACAGTGCCAGTTACAAATATGTCCCCATAGTGCCAGATACACATATGCCCTCATAGTGCCAGATATGCCCCCACAGTGCCAGATACACATATGCCCTCATGGTGCCAGATATAGCACCACTGTGCCAGATAAACATATGCCCCCAAAGTGTCAGATACACATATTCCTCCAGTAGTGTAGTGGCAGATACACATATGCCCCCCAATAGTGCCAGATACACATATGCCCCCAGCAGTGCAACTCACCATTGCTGCTGCCTGGGGCCGGCTCTGCTGTGTCAGTTACTGTGTTGGGGAGAGGAGAGCACAGCATGCACCTCTCCTGCCCTCAGTCTGGTCTCCTGCAGTGGTGGCAGTGTGTATCTAAAATCAGGCACTGATCCATGAGCCAATCAGAGCTCATGGTCTGGCAGTGGTGGCTCCTGATTGGCTGCCAGACAACGAGCTCTGATTGGCTCACAGACTGGCGTTTGATTGTGATACAGCAAGCTGCCACCGGAAGAAGAAAGAACCAGACTGGGGCAGTCTGCGCCTCTCCTCTCCTGCCCAGGAGAGGGGCAGGAGAGGAGAGGCGCATGCTGCACTGCCTTCTCCTCGACACATTGGCTGCAAGGTGGTGGCCCGGCGGTACTGCGTACCGGCTGCCAATTTTTTACCGGTACGTGGTACTGCCACGTACCACCAACCCCTGACCAAGCCCCAAAATTTCTGTTGCTGGCCCTGAGTACAGTATCTGTAATGTATCACAGGGGTTACAAAGCAGATATCAGAGATATATCAAGCGGTTTACCTGTTTCTGATCACAATAGCAGCCTCCATATTGTTCTGTATGGGCTGATATATATTTAGATAACTCCATTATAGCCTATCTGCTACATAAAGTATTTTTTTACCAGGAGCGAGATCCAGAGAAATAGCCACTCACGCATTCACTAATGACTGCACATGCACAGTAGTCCATCTGAGTTACTACAGCACAAAGTACAGTGACTAATGATGTCATCACTTTACTTTACACATCATAAGTAATGGGCTATTATTGGAGTACCTGTCAGGACTTGATTTTTTATTTTCATTTTTTTTTTCAATAATATTTATTGAGCTTTTTCAAATAGAAGCAATGGGAAGGGAATAGGATGGGAGGGAGGGAGTGTAGGGAAACAATTTATAATAACAAGTGAATAGACAGCAATGTTTACGATACAGTATACAACCATTAGGAAACAGCAGAAAAATCTCAGACAAAAATACACACCAATGGAATATCCTTAAAGCAATGAGTAATTGGTAATCCCAAGTGACGGCATTCAAGTTAAGTTTAGGATATGTATAGAAGAATAAAAGGAAATAGAAGGGAAGAGGTAAAGAAGAAAAAGGGAACACGGGGAGAGAGGAGCACAGGAGAATGTTAGTAAGGGAAAGACAAGAGAGGAAATCAAGAGGGAGAACATGCAGGAAATTACTATGAAGGGAAATCAAGAGTGAGTCGGGGCCTAATGATAGCAAGAAGAGAAAAAGGAAAGAGAAGGGAAGAGGTAAAGAAGAAAAAGGGATCTCAGGGAGAGAGGAGCACAGGGGAATGTTAGTAGGGGAACGACAGGAGAGGAAAACAAGAGGGAAAAGTGCTGGGAATAACTATAAATAGTAATCAAGAGCGAGACTGGGCCTGATGATATCAAAAGACCCAGCGCGACCAAGTAATATGGAATTTTTGCACATGTTCGTGCAAAAGGCTTGTGATCAGGATGTTAGGATATCCTTTTTAGTATGTTTGGCCACTGCAGAATTTCTCATTGCGTGAATAGCAGCGATAAGAAATTGTAATTATCAAGTCTAAAACCTGATAATTAGTAAATGGGCACCTAATAGTTAGACGTGCTTGTGCATTATATTTTGAAATATCTGTGCATTTTCTAACAGATCTAGACAAGTAAAACATTTAGGACACTGCTATTTGTCTGCAGTTAAAGTGTTTGATTCTCCTTAGTACAATAATGGAAACACAAATTTACAGTAAAAGGGACTTCTACCCTGTCATTGAAATTCCATGAAAGACATATTCAAAAAATAATGAACAGCTAGGGATAGCTCATAAAGTAGACAGGGATAAGGTAGTATACCCATGAATAGCCCACCCAGGTCCATTGGGGTCTGTTTACTAAGCCTTGGAGAGAGGTGTCTATTTACTAAGCCTTGAATGCAGACTGCATCACTGCAGCGGCAGCGATCGCAGTCTGAATTACTTTGTGTAGTGTGCACATGCAGTGTCTGCACTGCTCATGCGCACCCCGGAAGCCATGTGAGATGCTATCAGCATCTCATTGGCTGCGATCGCCTCTGCCTGATTGTGGGGCGGGAAGGGGCATGCCAATGACATTAGAATGCTGTTGGCGGTGCGCGGTCCGGACAATGGAGGCATGTCTGATGTCACACGCAGCCGCTGTGACCCGGAACACGGTGGGTAGCTAATTGCCAGTGTGCAGGAGCTGTGTAGGCAGGGAGCTACTCGCCAGGTACCTGTGCGATGGGGGGGGGCAGAGACTGTCATGCGGGGTGGACTAGCCATGTGCTGGGCGTCCCCCCACATGTCAGAGTAAATGATCGTAGACGTGCTAAATTTAGCACATCTACAATCAACTCTGAATTACCCCCTTAGACCACTTTCCACTTCCGATAAAACTCAGGTTATTGCTGTGACAGCCCAGGACATCCTCAGTGGAAAAGGGTAGAAAAAAAACCCAGGTCCAGTGACCGGGGAATTCTACCATGTTAAGGGGCAGTGTAAATGGGTAATCTGCTTCACCTGACCAAGGTCCATTTACAGCATGAGGATTGGGTAGAAAACAGAATGGGTAGAAAACAAAATTGGGTAGAAAACAGTCTGTGACAGCTGTCACTGGAGAGGGAGAGATTACAGCCTCCCCATATGGTCTGGACCATTCTTGTTTTTACCACAACCCCTGCTTCATTTGGGGAGGCTGTAATCATCTCTAGCGCAAGAGAGAGACTGTACCCATGTGCAGTGTAAACAGTGCCAACCTGGGAATAACCTGGGTCGTAGCTGCAGTGTTAAAGGGGTATTACATGCTTGAGAAAATGAGGCCCACCCAGCCCCGTTGATGTAAACAGTGAGTTTGATGACTATATTTAATGTATCATTTTGTATTATTGTCATTAGTCTATGTTTCTATACAATAAAAAAAAATACAATTTGTTTCAGCAAACAATATTTGTATCTGTGGTAAATTTTGGAACATAATTACAGATTTTTAGCTGAATATGAGCAAAGTAATTGGTGGTGGGGGTGGGAAGGGGGGGGGGGGGGGCACTTCTGTATTAGCCTAGGGCGGTTGGAACCCTTAAGCAGGCCCTGGCTAATGTAAACATATTGTGACAGGAATGTTAGGTATTCTGGTTCATCAGAGTCAGTTGATTCAAGGGTCACTATAAGAGAAATCGATCTAATAAACATGAAGAAGCAGTTTAATATTTGGCAAACGTATTAACTTTTTGTAAGATAAAATATTTTTATTGAGCAATATGTTTTTAAATGTTACACATGTAATCCTCTACAGAACTTGCAGCATTTTCCTAATACTAACATTATACACAATGAGCATATATTTCATTTACAGTAGGTATTTGGCAGTTTTGGAAAATAATTTTGCAATTCTCCAACTAACATGATGCACATCACTACTACTGAGGGATTAGGTTGTCTCTGCAGACTGAGATCTTGTACAGGTTTCCTCCTAGTCCTCACACTGTGCCTGCACTGCACAGAGATACACTGCAGAGTCACTCACACTGGGGTTACTGATCTGTAGGAAACATTGGCTGTTCGTGCGACTTAGATCAGCTCTGAATTTTCCTTCTGAATTTTTCCCATCAAAAATAACATATATAAGATGATCAGGGCTTTCTCCAGGTTTCTGCCTGTACCATCTTAAGCCATTAAAATTGGTCACTTTATATTCACAATATAGGCTCACAGCTTCCCCTTCTGTGACAGTGACTGTCTGATTCTGGTATGAGACCAAATCCTGGGAATTTACAACTGTAACACAAGAAGAGTGGCAACAAATTAACATACGCAGTGCATTGCTCATCAGAATAAGAGCAGCAGAATATACAGTATTTACTTTCAAGTCTGAATAAATACTGTAATATCATAACTGTTATATATACACTTACATGTTGTCCACAAAATATCCAGCAATATCCAGCTCCACAGCAGGTGCATTGTCCTATCTGTATCCAGTGTAAGATGCTCATCAGGTGAGTATGAAGAGCTTTCTATATGCTGGGTGTAAAGTAAGGGAATCACTACAAGATAAAACTTCCCATGTGAGCGGAATGCCAGATATAACATATGAGGGCGCAATGCTGCCATCTTGTGGTGTAGTCAAATCTACAGTATAAAGGGACTAAAATAAATATGTTATTGAAGGTCATTCCAAGTTGTTCGCTCGTTGCCGATTTTCGCTATGCTGCAATTTGTTGCTAAATGCGCATGCACATGGTACACAGAGCGCATGCGCTAAGTTATTTTACACAAAATTTAGTAGATTTGCTGGTGTTCGTGTTGCGCTTTTCAGTCGCACTGCTGATCGGTGAATGATTGACAGGAAAGGGGCGTTTCTGGGTGGTAACTGAGCGTTTTCCAGGAGTGTGCTAAAAAACGCAGGCGTGTCAGGGAAAAACGCGGGAGTGTCTGGAGAAACAGGGGAGTGGCTGGCCGAACGCAGGGCGTGTTTGTGACGTCAAACCAGGAACTAAACGGACCGAGCTGATCGCAATCTAGGAGTAGGTCTGGAGCTACTCAGAAACTGCAAGAAAATATTTAGTAGCAGTTCTGCTAATCTTTCGTTCGCTATTCTGCTAAGCTAAGATACACTCCCAGAGGGCGGTGGCCTAGCATGTGCAATGCAGCTAAAAGCAGATAGCGAGCGAACAACTCGGAATGAGGGCCATTGTGTATATTCTGTACACCAATGCTACAGAGGCCTAGATCAGTTCTTGAAATGTGGTTAACAGATGGCTTTAAATTCTTGGAATGTTTTTCACATTAACCGTTAAGTAGTAATGAGAGAGATGCCATGAAATGAGGCACATTTAAGTCATTATAACAATTATTATAATTTAGGAGCTTTAATAGGTATCCATTAAAAATAATACTATCATTTCATACTTAGTTATATTAGCCAACACAAAAAAGAAAAAAACAAATATTTACAGAAATAATTTTAAAAGTAAATTTAAGGAATCCACTTGGGGGTGGGGGTGACGCTGTGCACCCGGGATTAGGGTAGGGGGGCACTGTGCACCCACGATCGCGTGAGGGGGAGGAAACTGTGCACCCAATGTGAGGGGTGATTGGGGTGCGCTGTGCATCCGTGATCGTGAGTGGACGTTTCTGGGTGTCAACTGACCATTTTCAGGGAGTGTTTGGAAAAACGCAGGCGTGGCTGGGCAAATGCTGAGCGTGTGTGTGACGTCAAAAGCCAACCCTCCAACGTTTGAATCAATGCACACGAAGAGTAAGTTCAGGGCTGGTCTTGTTTTGCACAAAATGTTTTTGCAGGTGCTCGCTGCACAAGCATTCACACTTCTGCAAAGCAAAAATACACTCCCCGGTGGGCGGCGACAATGCGTTTGCACGGCTGCTAAAAACTGCTAATGAGCAATCAACTAGGAATGACCCCCAATATCAGTAAGATATCACATCCCTCTTTCATTTTTGAAGTATTTTAATTGCAAGAATATATTTGAATGTGCTTCACATTAATTGAGAAAAGGATTTAATAAGTTTTCACATACTATATGGCACAGTAATAGGCACAATTTTAAACCAATTTTTACATTTGGGAAACTGGAAATCATTAAATATGTGTGAAAGATAACACATTCTCTAATATATACATTATTTATATATTACTAGAGGGTGCAAGTGAAGGTTTGAAGAGCATTTCTATGAACTGTTTTGGATTTACAAACAAAGGGCCTAATGCACTGCACATGGGGGTCATTCCGAGTAGATCGCTAGCTGCCGTTGTTCGCAGCGCAGCGATCAGGCTAAAAATTGGCATTTCTGCGCATGTGTATGCACCGCAATGCGCAGGCGCGTTGTAAGGGTACAATGAGCATTGTGGGTTTGTCTAAAGTCTAAGAGAACATTCCAGTCGCTCGGCCGGACGCAGGAAGATTGACATGAAGTGGGCGTTTCTGGGTGTCAACTGACCGTTTTCAGGGAGTGCTTAGAAAAACGCAGGCGCGGCAGAAAAAACGCAGGCGTGGCTGGGTGTTCACTGGGAAGATGTGTGATGTCAAAAGCCGTCCCTCTATCATTAGAATAAACGCACACGAAGAGTAACTACAGGGCTGTTTTGCACAATAATATTTTGCAGGCGCTCTGCTGTACAAGCATTTGCACTTCTGCAAAGCGAAAATACCCTCCCCAGTGGGCGGCGACAATGCGTTTGCACGGCTGCTAAAAACTGACAGCAATCAACTCGGAATGACCCCCATGGTTTTGTGGTTTTGCCCATTAGAGAACAATTTTGCTGCTGCAATCCATTCTGAATTAGGCCCAAAATGTACAATGCTCAGCCAATAATTGCACAGGTTACTGCAGATCTTTGATGGTAAGTGTCACATACTGTACACAGTATAATCCTCCCTGTGGTCTTACCAGGGCCGTAACTACGTGTGTGCCAAGTGGGCCTGGCACACAGCGCAGTTGCCCTGAGGGCGCACGGCCAGCGGCATGTAATGAGTCAAATTGAATCATTACATGCCGCCTCTGAAGTCTGCGCCGTGCGCTGCACTGGGGAGGAGAGCTGCAGCGCCGGGTAGCAGAGAAGGAGGAGGGGGAGGGGGACTGGAGCCGCAGCAGCGCTATTTCATTGGTAGCAAGCGCCGCTGCAGCAGCCCCCTCTCCTTCCGTATTGGCTGCCCGGTGCTGCTGTGGATGCTGGGATGCGGTTCCTCCATCCCAGCATCCACAGCAGCGCCGGGCAGCCAATACGGAAGGAGAGGGGGCTGCTGCAGCGGCGCTTACTACCAATGAAATAGCGCTGCTGCGGCTCCAGTCCCCCTCCCTCCTCCTCCTTCTCACCTGCCTGCACCGAGGGAGCTGCACGAGGAGCGTGACTGCCAGCGGGGAGATGGTAAGTATCTCTCTCTCTCTCTCTCTCTCTCTTTTGGGGACACCGTCTGCCATAATGTGTAAAAAGAGGGACTGCCTGCCGCAATGTGTAAAAAGGGGGACTGGCTGCCGCAATGTGTAAAAAGGGGGACTGGCTGCCGCAATGTGTAAAAAGCGGGGCCTGGCTTCCGCGATGTGTAAAAAGGGGGACTGGCTGCCGCAATGTGTAAAAAGGGGGACTGGCTGCCGCAATGTGTAAAAAGGGGGACTGTCTGCCGCAATGTGTAAAAAGGGGGACTGGCTGCCGCAATGTGTAAAAAGGGGGACTGGCTGCCGTAATGTGTAAAAAGGGGGACTGGCTGCCGCAATGTGTAAAAAGGGGGACTGCCTGCCGCAATGTGTAAAAAGGGGGACCGGCTGCCGCAACGTGTAAAAAGGGGGACAGTCTGCCGCAATGTGTAAAAAGGGGGACTGCCTGCCACAATGTGTAAAAAGGGGGACTGGCTGCCGCAATGTGTAAAAAGGGGTACTGCCTGCCGCAATGTGTAAAAAGGGGGACTGGCTGCCGCAATGTGTAAAAAGGGGGACTGTCTGCTGTAATGTGTAAAAAGGGGGACGCTGTCTGCTGTAATGTATAAAAGGGGCTCTACCTGGTGTAGTGGCGCTACTGTGCAGCGTAATTTGAATAATGGAGACTACAGTGCACCGTAGTATGAATTGCTATTATTTTGTGGCCACGCCCCTTCCCCATGAAGCCACGTCCCTATATATTTTTTGCGGCCACTGCCCCTGTCTTTACGTGGGGGGGCGCCAATGTAATTTCTTGCACACAGCGCTAAAATGCCTAGTTACGGCACTGGGTCTTACATTATACTCTGCTGATACAAAAACATTGTGACAGGAATGTTAGGTATTCTGGTTCATCTGAGTCACTTGATTCAAGGGTTATTGTCACTATAAGAGAAATCGATCTAATAAACATGAAGAAGCAGTTTAATATTTGGAAAATGTATTAACTTTTTGTAAAATAACATATTTTTATTGAGCAATAAGGTTTTACATGTTAGACAATTAATTCAGGGCAGAACTTGCAGCATTTTTCTAATACTAACATTATACACAATGAGCATATATTTCATTTACAGTAGGTATTTGGCAGTTTTGGAAAATAATTTTGCAATTCTCCAACTAACATGATGCACATCACTACTCCTGAGGGATTAGGTTGTCTCTGCTGACTGAGATCTTGTACAGGTCTTCCACCTAGTCCTCACACTGTGCATGCACTGCACAGAGATACACTGCAGAGTCACTCACACTGGGGTTACTGATCTGTAGGAAACATTGGCTGCTTTTGCGACTTAGATCAGCTGTGAATTTTCCTTCTAGATTTTTCCCATCAGAATTAATATATATAAGATGATCAGGGCTTTCTCCAGGTTTCTGTGTGTACCACCTTAAACCATAGAAATTGGTCACTTTATATTCACAATATAGGCTCACAGCTTCCCCTTCTGTGACAGTGACTGTCTGATTCTGGTATGAGACCAAATCCTGGGAATTCACAACTGAAAAACAAGTATGACAACAAATTAACATACACAGTACATTGCGCAGCAGAATATACAGTATTTACTTTCAAGTCTGAATAAATAGTATCATAACTGTTATATATACACTTACATGTTATCCACAAAATCTCCAGCAAAATCCAGCTCCACAGCAGGTGCATTGTCCTATCTGTATCCAGTGTAAGATGCTCATCAGGTGAGTATGATGAGCTTTCTATATGCTGGGTGTAGAGTAAGGGACTCACCACAAGATAAAATTTCCCATGTGATCAGGATGCCAGATATATGAGGGCACAATGCTGCCATCTCATGGTGTAGTCTAATAATCTGCAGTATAAAGGGACTAAAAGAAATGTATTATTGTGCATATTCTGTACACCAACGCTATAGAGAGCTAGAACAGGTCTTGAAATGTGGTGCACAGGTGGCTTTAAGTTCCTGGAATGTTTTTCACATTAACTGTTAAGAGTTATGTAAGTAATAATGATATAGATCCTCGGAAGCGAGGCACATTTAAGTCATTATAAAAATTATTAAAAGTTAGGAGCTTTAATAGGTATACATTAAAAATAATATAATTACACACATAATTACTACAATAATTCAAATTAGCCTTTTATAATTCCTAGTCATTGGGATATTCTTTAGTATTTAAACTTAACAAAATGCAGTAGGAAGAATTGTAGAAAAAGAGATAAATTGTGTGTCTTAAAATGTTTCTGCTTACAGTTCCTCTTATTTTATAAGTATTATTTACAGCTATCCTTTGTGTGTGATGTTAGCGGTTTATGGGGTATGTTCAATTAGGGTCGAAAACTGCCGTCTGACGAAAAGACGGTAGTTTTCGTCTTTTTAAGGTTGCATCGTAATTCGACCTATTCAATCCCTGCAGTTTTTATTTGACAAGTTGTGGAATTCGATTTGTCGAATAGTACGTGAATCGGCAGTATAGCTGCCAATTCACGTACTTTTGAGTGAAACGGGGCCAAATTCGACAGGATTTGGTCTCGTTTCCGACCATATTAATCCAACATAAAAAAAATGTGGGACCCACATGTGAAATTTGGGACCCAGAGGAGGAGGGGGACAGCTGTGGACAGACAGGGGAGAGCAGCGCTACAGCACAGCACTGCAGCAGGATGTCTCACAGCTGCGCCGCTCACGGCAGAGTCCACTCCGCTACAGTAAGTGAGGTCACGCTTGCTGGAGCCAGGTGGACACTGCCGTGAGGTCTGGCGACTGTGAGACATCCTTCTGCAGCACTACTGTAGCGCTGCTCTCCTCCGTCTGCCGGCGGCTGTCCCCGCTGGTCTCTCCCCTCTCCTCCCTCTCCGGTCCCTCATCTCAATTCGACTTTTTTAAAGTCAAATTGAGATGAAATTGAATAGGTGTTGTCGGATCCATTCCGACAAATGCATGTCGGAATGGATCCGACCCTAATTGAATATATAGATATTAGAGGCACAAAGAATTCCCCTTACAAAGTATATCTCTGTTCCACATGTATCTGTTCTGGTCCTAAGAAGCAGCATGAATTTGCAACAGTTGTAACAATGTTTTCTTGTTAAACACTTTGGGCTCTATCCAATTAACAGCAAAGGGAGTGAGTTGCTGATGCAGTGGTGTTGAAACGTCGGCAACGGCACTGCAATTTGCCCCCCTCACAGACTGATCTCACCCCAAACCCACAGATTTTTATACACAGCCCTATGGAGATGAGAACAGATATCTGTAGGCCGGCTTACCATAAGTGGGCATACAGCCGCACTTACTTTCTCCATGATGAACTCGTAATAAATTGGACTGACCCATAAGAGGCTTACTTATTAAACATATTTTTCAGGAAATTCCCCACAAAAATATATACGTTTGCACTCATGAGATCAATTTACATAACACATAACAAGGATGGGCTCCTTCTGGAGTCCCAGTCCAGGATGCAATTTAAAAAAAATAATATCAGTGACATATGGTGGGGTGAGGCAGGTGAGGCAGGTGAGGCAGAGCCTTTCCTGACATACTAATGTCTGCCCAAGAGTGTTTCCTGTTTAAACTATATGAAAAATACAAAGAATATGTTACAAATATCTTCTTTGTATTATAGCCAAAACTCTGGAGTAAAAAGTCTATGGCAGGTGAGGCAGTGCCTATCTTTATCTTTTCTGCACTTCTTTAATCAAAACTCACCAAATTTCCAGGAGTTTATACCTCTGCACTTTTGCATAATGCCCACATGAACCCTTTGGATCATATATTGTGTGTAAATCTGTCTCTCTGGCACGAGCCAGCGCCTCCTGAGCTATTTACCTCATATATAAGAACCATGAGGCAACACTCAAACGTCTAAATGAAAATCACGAAGACATAGTGAATCAACGTTTCAGAGTCCTTTACTTCAACTCTTTCGTCAGGATTCAGGTGAAATGACAACAGCGAGTTTAAATAGATAACAAGCGTCAATAAGCTCCACCCCCTGCCTCAAAGGCCAGATGTGGTAACAAACGGTTGGGTCTTGTGTTTAAATACATATTAATAGTAAATCTAAACAATGCTAGATCATAATACATAAATATATATATATATATATATATATATATATATATATATCTATCCACACACCACTCGGCGGCACTCCGGACAAATAAATTGAAGACTACAAAGTCATCTTGGATTAAATCAACGTTTCAGTGCTCGGCGGCACTTTTATCAAGATTATCAGACAGCATAAGAAACCATTGTGTATACACCATATAAATAGCATTAGTGAAACCACACGTTGCACGTCAAGTCCCACCCCACTTCCAATCAACGTGGTGTCGGGCGTGACGTGCAGGCAGCTGAATCAAGTTAACATTTACAAGAAATGCACATTATAAACATCACAGTGATCAAAGATATACAAATCACAAAAATCACACATACATAAAAAAACATCTAGATAAAATAAGTGAAAAAATGACCAGAATAAAAACCAATAACAAGCACTAGACTTTTTAGAACAAGTATTTCCTCATATAGCTACAAACGAAAGTAGCTACATATCCAACAGAACGGAATGCCTGTGCTAATAACCACTCCATAGTCTAAGACAATTCCTTACCTAGAGATGGCTTACAAAATAGCATGCTGTGTGTCCATCTATAACAATGTATTAAAGCTGCACCAATCTTATTATCACAAAAAGCAGTGTAACCCTAGGGATTCATTTAACCCTCGAGGGGAAAGTGTACCAAGCCTTTCAATCCACTGTGTCTCACGCTGTAACAGCAGTTTTTTTCTATCACCTCCTCTACTAAGGACAGGAATATGATCAATCATTCTATATTTAATTGCTGTTAAGCTATGTTTAGCAGTTGCATAATGGCGAGCTAAAGGCTGATCACTAGTGCCTTTGAGAATTGCGGCTTTAAACGCCGATCTATGAAGTGCCATTCTCTCTTTAAATTGGCGCTCCGTCTTCCCCACATATTGTAAAGAGCAAGGGCAAGTGATCACATAAATCACATATTGGCTTGAACAGGTAAGGTGATGTCTAATAAAAAACTTTTTCCCAGAATAAGAATGATTAAATACAGCACCTGTTTGTAAAAAACCACATGTAGTGCAGTTCGGGCAACGAAAACAGCCATGTTTGAGGGATCCCCAGAAGGTTGTACCCCGTACTGTATTACCACCCATACCTGTAATATCCGTCCGAACCAGAAAGTTTTTAAGATTCTTGCCCCTGCGATATCAAGGCATTAGTGAAGAATCAGACAGATTTAAATCGCTGTCAGTCTGAACAAGAGGCCAAAGCTTCTTGGCCGTTTTGGTCACAAAAGGACTTAAGTGAGTATATGTGTTAGGCCACGCAAAGGGTTTAGTGGCCTTGATTGCCTTCTTATTACCAACTAATAAATTATCAATAGGTACTGCTAAAGCTTTACGTTTCATTATCTCAAGGTTCTTGGGACAATAACCTCTCTCCAAGAATTTTTTATACATTAGATCAACCTGCATCAGAGCTTCAGTTCTATTGCTGGAAATACGTAACACCCTTAAAAATTGACTGTAAGGCAAAGAATCTTTTAACGCCTTAGGGTGTGCACTAGAAGCCAACAAAAGATTATTTCTGTCAGTAGCTTTCGTAAATAATGACGTATCCAAAACGTCACCCTTTCTTGTGATGGTTACATCAAGGTAATTAACTGTATCTCTGCTAAGCTGGTAAGTAAATTTAACCGGGCTGTTAGACTGGTTATGTTCTTCGATTAAAGCCACAAACTCACATTCCAAACCCTGCCACAAAATGAGCACATCATCTATATAGCGGAAATATGCAAATATTTTACTAGCAACTGTGGGGTTGGTAAAAAATACATCCTGCTCGATCATAAACATATAAGAATTTGCTAGCGACGGAGCCACTGAAGACCCCATCGCCACACCGGATGTCTGCAGGTAATATTTCCCATCAAAATAGAATTAATTCTTGGATACAATCATTTCTAACAAAGACATAAATAACTCTATGTCTGGACCCGCATATTTCACATTGTTAGCCAACAGCAACCTAACGGACAACAGCCCCTGTTTATGAGGAATACATGTGTATAAATTACATACATCAACAGAAATAAGCAACAAATCAGTTGGTAATGAAGGTAACTTTCTCAACGACATACGCAGTGACGTGGTATCTTTCAGAAAAGTAGGTTTAGATTGAATTAGTGGCTGCAAAAAACCATCTAAATAAACTGATACCGGCTGGAAGATCGATCCCCGCGCAGATATAATGGGTCGCCCCGGTGGTCTAGTGGGGTGCTTATGCACCTTAGGCAACGTGTATAGAATCGGTTTAATGGGACAGGCAGTCACTAAACAGTTCCTAACTTGGTCAGAAATTAGATTCTCTTTTACAGCATTGTCCAAGACAGAATCCAGTTCTTTCTTGAATATAGCAGTCGGGTCCTGCGTCAACAATTTGTAAGTGTCAGTGTCCGACAATTGTCGGTAGATCTCAGCCCGATATGACGAAAGGTCCTGTATGACAATAGAACCACCTTTGTCCGACTGACGAATGATGATGTCATCATAAGAGGAAAGTGTTTTTAGAGCCAATTTTTCTTTTTTATGTAAATTCCAATAATTAGGGTTAAACGCTCCTGGATTGCTCATTACCTCATGGTTAAGTAGCCTGGTGAATGTCTTTAAAGATGGATTATTACTGATAGGGTCAAATTTGGAGCGTGTTCTAAATGCCATAAGGTGGGGTGGTAACATATTTGCTTCAGAAGATGGAGCCATTTTACCAAAGTGTTCTTTAAGTTTAATATTTCTGTTAAGTTTAAACAGATCAACCTTCCATTGCAAATTGTCAAAAGGAGTAGTGGGGACGAAGGATAAACCTTTCTGCAGAACGTTCATTTCGTCTTCAGAAAATGAACGTGACGATAAATTAAAGATTAAGTCCTGCGTTTGACTGGTGGCTTTTTGTTGTTTGTTCTTCCCCTGCCGCGTGTTTTGCCTGCCGCGGCGGGTGTATCCCCGTTTGGGTTTTGGAGTTGAGCTCTCGTCTGCATCCCTAAAGGGAGACGTCTGGAAAAAGCCTCTTCATTATAGGAATCACTATCGCTCCCAGTCGTGGCTAAATCTGACTGGAGTTTATTACCCCTTTTGGTGAAGCGTTTTCTAAAATGTGGTTTGCTTCGCTCATCACCATAGGATCCTGTTAGCCAACCATAGACCCTCTGATGATCATAGTCCAAATCGACTTTGACACGTTTCTCCTTTTTATATTTAATAAGATCTTGTTTATAATTCTCAACATCTTTTTCCAATTTATTGATCCAATCACCATCCTTATCACCAGAAAGTTTCTCTAAATGTGCCTCTTCAAAGATTTTAATTTTACTTTTAGCCAATTCCATCTCCCGTCTGGCTTCTTCCATGACTAAAAGTAAAAGGTCAAAAGAACATTTGTTCAAAATTGATGTCCATTTAATACAAAAATCTGGGTCATATCTTCCAATCGTGGGAACGTTTTTAATTCTAAAGCCCCGTGGAATGCGTTTATCACAATAATAATTGGAAAGTGTTAACCCGTGAAAGAAAAAATCTAATTCACGTTTTTTCAATTTGAAAAGGTCTCTGTAAAGATCTTGTGAATTGGCTTTACCTGTATGAACTTCCCCATTATCAGTGAAAAGAATATTCTCCGCTTCCGATTCTGAAAAGCTAAACAGCTTACCGGGTGTTAGTACTACACGCTGATGAACCACTTCAGGTTTCTCTGGTTTGTTGCTAGACATTTTCACTGTGTCACAAAACAAGCCAGGTAGGAATTAAAGCATAAACATCCTTTAAGTTGCACAGGTCAGTGTAGAACAGTTCCAAAAGTGCAAAAGTGCTTAATCACTGTGATAAGTGCAGGTGTCTCAGTTCCCCCACAATAAAAGCGTGAAGTGAGAATGTAAGTAAATACTAAAAGATGCAGTTCACTGAGCCTTGATATGACAGGCAATATAGGAATCGGTGCCTTGATCAATAAACTTCTCCCATACTCACGATCCTGAGATATTGGCGAGAAAGTTACATATACATCCACCAGATCCGGCACTCTTATTGTCCCAGTATAGAAACTTGCCAGGTGCCCTCCGTGACGGCCGTATTGCAACGGCCCACAATATCCACACACCACTCGGCGGCACTCCGGACAAATAAATTGAAGACTACAAAGTCATCTTGGATTAAATCAACGTTTCAGTGCTCGGCGCCACTTTTATCAAGATTATCAGACAGCATAAGAAACCATTGTGTATACACCATATAAATAGCATCAGTGAAACCACACGTTGCACGTCAAGTCCCACCCCACTTCCAATCAACGTGGTGTCGGGCGTGACGTGCAGGCAGCTGAATCAAGTTAAGATTTACAAGAAATGCACATTATAAACATCACAGTGATCAAAGATATACAAATCACAAAAATGCTCTCGTCTGCATCCCTAAAGGGAGACGTCTGGAAAAAGCCCCTTCATTATAGGAATCACTATCGCTCCCAGTCGTGGCTAAATCTGACTGGAGTTTATTACCCCTTTTGGTGAAGCGTTTTCTAAAATGTGGTTTGCTTCGCTCATCACCATAGGATCCTGTTAGCCAACCATAGACCCTCTGATGATCATAGTCCAAATCGACTTTGACACGTTTCTCCTTTTTATATTTAATAAGATCTTGTTTATAATTCTCAACATCTTTTTCCAATTTATTGATCCAATCACCATCCTTATCACCAGAAAGTTTCTCTAAATGTGCCTCTTCAAAGATTTTAATTTTACTTTTAGCCAATTCCATCTCCCGTCTGGCTTCTTCAATGACTAAAAGTAAAAGGTCAAAAGAACATTTGTTCAAAATTGATGTCCATTTAATACAAAAATCTGGGTCATATCTTCCAATCGTGGGAACGTTTTTAATTCTAAAGCCCCGTGGAATGCGTTTATCACGATAATAATTGGAAAGTGTTAACCCGTGAAAGAAAAAATCTAATTCACGTTTTTTCAATTTGCTATTTTGTAAGCCATCTCTAGGTAAGGAATTGTCTTAGACTATGGAGTGGTTATTAGCACAGGCATTCCGTTCTGTTGGATATGTAGCTACTTTCGTTTGTAGCTATATGAGGAAATACTTGTTCTAAAAAGTCTAGTGCTTGTTATTGGTTTTTATTCTGGTCATTTTTTCACTTATTTTATCTAGATGTTTTTTTATGTATGTGTGATTTTTGTGATTTGTATATCTTTGATCACTGTGATGTTTATAATGTGCATTTCTTGTAAATGTTAACTTGATTCAGCTGCCTGCACGTCACGCCCGACACCACGTTGATTGGAAGTGGGGTGGGACTTGACGTGCAACGTGTGGTTTCACTGATGCTATTTATATGGTGTATACACAATGGTTTCTTATGCTGTCTGATAATCTTGATAAAAGTGCCGCCGAGCACTGAAACGTTGATTTAATCCAAGATGACTTTGTAGTCTTCAATTTATTTGTCCGGAGTGCCGCCGAGTGGTGTGTGGATATTGTGGGCCGTTGCAATACGGCCGTCACGGAGGGCACCTGGCAAGTTTCTATACTGGGACAATAAGAGTGCCGGATCTGGTGGATGTATATATATATATATATATATATATATATATATAATAAATAGAGATGAGAGGGTTCGGTTCGTTGAGAGCCGAACCCCCCAAACTTCACCTATTTTACGCCGGTCCGAGGCAGTTTCGGATCTTCCCGCCTTGCTCGGTTAACATGACTGCGGGCGAACGTCATCATCCCTCTGTCGGATTCTCGCGAGATTCATATTCTATATAAAGAGCCGCGCATCGCCGCCATTTTCACTCGTGCATTGGAGATTGAACGGAGAGAACGTGGCTACGTTCTCTGTCTGAAAAGGTCCATATATGTGATCAGTGTGCTGCAAATATCTGTGCTCAGTGTGCTGCAAATATATATGTTCTCTGCCTGAAAAGCTCCATATCTGTGCTCAGTGTGCTGCAAATATCTGTGCTCAGTATGCTGCATTTTGGTGACCAACAGTATATAGTTGTACAGTACAGTAGGCCATTGCTGTATCTTGTAGCTCCGTGTCACTGCAAGTATCCATTCCATATCTGTGCTGCATTTTTGTGAGCAGTATATATAGTAGTACAGTGCAGCATTTTGGTGACCAACAGTATATAGTTGTACAGTACAGTAGGCCATTGCTGTATCTTGCAGCTCCGTGTCACTGCAAGTATCCATTCCATATCTGTGCTGCATTTTTGTGAGCAGTATATATAGTAGTACAGTGCAGCATTTTGGTGACCAACAGTATATAGTTGTACAGTACAGTAGGCCATTGCTGTATCTTGCAGCTCCGTGTCACTGCAAGTATCCATTCCATATCTGTGCTGCATTTTTGTGAGCTGTATATATAGTAGTACAGTGCAGCATTTTGGTGACCAACAGTATATAGTTGTACAGTACAGTAGGCCATTGCTGTATCTTGCAGCTCTGTGTCACTGCAAGTATCCATTCCATATCTGTGCTGCATTTTTGTGAGCAGTATATATAGTAGTACAGTGCAGCATTTTGGTGACCAACAGTATATAGTTGTACAGTACAGTAGGCCATTGCTGTATCTTGCAGCTCTGTGTCACTGCAAGTATCCATTCCATATCTGTGCTGCATTTTTGAGAGCAGTATATATAGTAGTACAGTGCAGCATTTTGGTGACCAACAGTATATAGTTGTACAGTACAGTAGGCCATTGCTGTATCTTGCAGCTCTGTGTCACTGCAAGTATCCATTCCATATCTGTGCTGCATTTTTGTGAGCAGTATATATAGTAGTACAGTGCAGCATTTTGGTGACCAACAGTATATAGTTGTACAGTACAGTAGGCCATTAATGTATCTTGCAGCTCCGTGTCACTGAAACTATCCATTCCATATCTGTGCTGCATTTTTGTGAGCAGTATATATAGTAGTACAGTGCAGCATTTTGGTGACCAACAGTATAAAGTTGTGCAGTACAGTAGGCCATTGCTATTGATATAATAATATTACTGGCATATAATTCAACACATTAAAAAAAGGAGTGGCAAGGAACGGCTGAGGCCCTGGCCTATGTTCATTGCTAGTGGTTCAGCTTCACATGAGGATGGAAGCACTCATCCTCCCGCTAGAAAAATGAAAAGAGTTAAGATGGCAAAAGCACAGCAAAGAACTGTGCGTTCTTCTATATCACAAATCCCCAAGGAGAGTCTAATTGTGTCGGCGGTTGCGATGCCTGACCTTCCCAACACTGGACGGGAAGAGGTGGCTCCTTCCACTATTTGCACGCCCCCTGCAAGTGCTGGAAGGAGCACCCACAGTCCAGTTCCTGATAGTCAAATTGAAGATGTCGCTGTTGAAGTACACCAGGATGAGGATATGGGTGTTGCTGGCGCTGAGGAGGAAATTGACAAGGAGGATTCTGATGGTGAGGTGGTTTGTTTAAGTCAGGCACCAAGGGAGACACCTGTTGTCCGTGGGATGAATATGGCCATTGACATGCCTGGTCAAATGACAAAAAAAAATCACCTCCTCGGTGTGGAATTATTTTAACTGAAATGCGGACAACAGGTGGCAAGCCGTGTGTTGCCTTTGTCAAGCTGTAATAAGTAGGGGTAACCACCTAGGAACATCCTCCCTTATATGTCACCTGAAGCGCATTCATCAGAAGTCATTGACAAGTTCAAAAAGTTTGGGTGACAGCGGAAGCAGTCCACTGACAACTAAATCCCTTCCTCTTGTACCCAAGCTCCTGCAAACCACACCACCAACTCCCTCAGTGTCAATTTCCTCATTAGACAGGAACGCCAATAGTCCTGCATACCATGTCACTGGCAAGTCTGATGAGTCCTCTCCTAACTGGGATTCCTCCGATGCATCCTTGAGTGTAACGCCTACTGATGCTGGCGCTGCTGTTGTTGCTGCTGGGAGTCAATCATCATCCCAGAGGGGAAGTCGGAAGACCACTTGTACTACTTCCAGTAAGCAATTGACTGTCCAAAAGTCCTTTGTGAGGAAGATGAAATATCACAGCAGTCATCCTGTTGCAAAGCGGATAACTCAGGCCTTGGCAGCTGTGTTGGCGTTAGAGATGTGTCCGGTATCCACCATTAATTCACAGGGACATAGAGAATTTCTTGAGGTAGTGTGCCCCAGGTACAAAATCCCATCTAGGTTCCACTTCTCTAGGCAGGCAATACCGAGAATGTACACAGACATCAGAAAAAGAGTCACCAGTGTCCTAAAAAATGCAGTTGTACCCAATGTCTACTTAACCACGGACATGTGGACAAGTGGAGCAGGGCAGACTCAGGACTATATGACTGTGACAGCCCACTGTGTAGATGTATTGCCTCCCGCAGCAACAGCAGCAGCACCAGTAGCAGCAACTCGCAAACGCCAACTCGTTCCTAGGCAGGCTACGCTTTGTATCACTGCTTTCTATAAGAGGCACACAGCTGACAACCTCTTACGGAAACTGAGGAACATCATCGCAGAATGGCTTACCCCAATTGGACTCTCCTGGGGATTTGTGACATCGGACAACGCCACCAATATTGTGCGTGTGTTACATGTGGGCAAATTCCAGCACATCACATGTTTTGCACATAAAATTAATTTGGTGGTGCAGAATTTGTTTAAAAATGACAGGGGCGTGCAAGAGATGCTGTCGGTGGCCCGAAGAATTGTGGGCCACTTTCGGCATTCAGCTCCCGCGTGCCGAAGACTGGAGCACCAACAAACACTCCTGAACCTGCCCCTCCATCAGCTGAAGCAAGAGGTGGTAACGAGGTGGAATTCAACCCTTTATATGCTTCAGAGGATGGAGGAGCAGCAAAAGGCCATGCAAGCCTATACATCTGCATACGATATAGGCAAAGGAGGGGCAATGTACCTGACTCAAGCGCAGTGGAGAATGATTTCAACGTTGTGCAAGGTTCTGCAACCCTTTGAACTTGCCACACATGAAGTCAGTTCAGACACTGCCAGCCTGAGGCAGGTCATTCCCCTCATCAGGCTTTTGCAGAAGCAGCTGGAGAGATTGAAGGAGGAGCTAAGATGGAGCAATTCCGCTAGGCATATGGGACTTGTGGATGGAGCCCTTAATTCGCTTAACCAGGATTCATGGGTGGTCAATCTGTTGATATCAGAGCACTACATTTTGGCCACTGTGCTCGATCCTAGGTTTAAAGCCTACATTGTATCTCTCTTTCCGGCAGACACAAGTCTGCAAAGGTTCAAAGACCTGCTGGTGAGAAAATTGTCAAGTCAAACGGAATGTGACCCATCAGCAGCTCCTCCTTCACATTCTCCCGCAACTGGGGCTGCGAGGAAAAGGATAAGAATTACGAGCCCACCCGCTGGCAGTGACGCAGGGCAGTCAGGAGCGAGTGCTGATATCTGGTCCGGCCTGAAGGACCTGCCAACGATTACTGACATGTCGTGTACTGTCAATGCATATGATTTTGTCACCATTGAAAGAATGGTGGAGGATTATATGAGTAACCGCATCCAAGTAGGCACGTCAGACAGTCCTGACGTATACTGGCAGGAAAAAGAGGCAACTTGGAGGCCCTTACACAAACTGGCTTTATTTTACCTAAGTTGCCCCCCCTCCAGTGTGTACTCCGAAAGAGTGTTTAGTGCAGCCGGTCACCTTGTCAGCGATCGGCGTATGAGGTTACTTCCACAAAATGTGAAGAAGATGATGTTCATCAAAATGAATTCTAATCAATTCCTCCGTGGAGACATTCACCAGCAATTGCCTCCAGAAAGTACACAGGGACATGTGATGGTGGATTCCAGTGGGGACAAATTAATATTCTGTGAGGAGGGGGATGTACACAGTGAAAGGGGTGAGGAATCGGAGGATGATGATGAGGTGGACATCTTGCCTATGTAGAGACAGTTTGAGCAAGGAGAGATTGACTGCTTCTTTTTTGGTGGGGGCCCAAACCAACCAGTTATTTCAGACACAGTCGTGTGGCAGACCCTGTGGCTGAAATTATGGGTTTGTTAAAGTGTGCATGTCCTGTTTATACAACATAAGGGTGTGTGGGAGGGCTCAAGGACAATTCCATCTTGCACCTCTTTTTTTTTATTTATCTTTGCATCATGTGCTGTTTGGGGCCAATTTTAATAAGTGCCATCCTGTCTGACACTGCAGTGCCACTCCTAGATGGGCCAGGTGTTTGTGCCGCCCTCTTGGGTCTCTTAGATTAGTCATCCAGTGACCTCGGTGCAAATTTATGACTAAAAATAATATTGTGAGGTGTGAGGTGTTCAGAATAGATTGGAAATGAGTGGAAATTATGGTTATTGAGGTTAATAATACTATAGGATCAAAATTACCCCCAAATTCTATGATTTAAGTTTTTTTTTTAGGGGTTTTTTAAAAAAAAAAAGCCCGAATCCAAAACACACCCGAATCCGACAAAAAATTTTCAGGGAGGTTTTGCCAAAACGCGTCTGAATCCAAAACACAGCCACAGAACCGAATCCAAAACCAAAACACAAAACCCAAAAAATTTCCGGTGCTCATCTCTAATAATAAACATTACATTATTGAGTTATAAAGCATGAGACATGGTTAAGTTTAACGTGCATATCTTAATTGTGCATATAGTTTGTGATCAATTATAAAAACAGATTGAAAGTGACATGTATAAAAAAAAAAAATCTAAGTGGGTTAATGACAGGCCACATGGGAATCCGTCTACATAAATGAGTTACATAGTAATTTCTTGAAAATAGCAACTAATATCACCTCTGATATATAGCTAAAGAAATGTTGTCCCATATATGGCATAAAGAATATTAAGACACTGGAACATTTATGTGTATGAGCCAAATGAAGGTGGTCATTCCGAGTTGATCGCACTCGTGCGATCAACTTGACGCCGCCTATGGGGGACTTTATTTTAGCATAACAGGGCTGCGATCGCTTGTGGAGCTCTGCTATGCTAAAAAAGTTTCATGCAAAACAAGACTAGCCCTGCACCTACTTACCCAGTGCGACGGATCCAGCGATGAAGGTCCTGGCTGTGACGTTAGACATCCGCCCTCCAAACGCCTGGACATGCCTGCGTTCACCTTACCATGACCGGGAAACGGTGAGTAGACGCCCCGATCCTCCTTCCCGCTGTCAATCTTCTTGCGAACGGGCCTGCGATTGGTTTCTTTGGTCCTGGCGTTGTTGCCCGGCGACCGCCGTCACTGGGCAACTACGCGCATGCGCAATGTGGGTGCTGCGCAGCCGCAGTTCCGACCCGTTCGCACCACAGCGAAGAACTACTGCTTGCAAATGAGTCGGAATGACCCCCGAAACACAGTTGTTAAATTGTATCCATGAGAGATACTAATTCAATCCTTTAAGGGCATATCAGAGAAAATTGCTAAATACAATGACAACAGTTCACCAATATATTGCCTAGCAACATCTACCTTATCTGCTATAGTTGTGTAGTCTCTGTGGTACTACCAAAAAAGATACTACATTACATAAAGCAATTCAATCCCAATTGTTCATTTAAAATGAATGGGGTTAAGGTCTGTAGTCTGTAAATCCATTTGGATTCCAGGTGTAATAAAGCCTTACCACGATCCCCTCCTCTCTTCATGGGGAGCATATGATCAATCATCCGATATTTGAGCATAGATATATTATGACCTGTTTTTTAAGTAAAGCATTTTTATGGCACTTTTATGTTTAGCAATTCTCTCCTTTAACATGGTTTCTGTTTTACCAATACAATTGAGGCTTCAAGGACATGTAATCATATATATGACAAACCGTGTTGTGCATATCAAATGATGACGGATTTTATAAGCTTTACTGGATCTGGGATGTTTGAACGTGTCACCGCTGATCATTGATCTACAAGTAACGCAGTTGACACATTTAACACAACCCATTTTAACGGGACCCAAAAAGGTGGTGTTACTCATAACAGGTTGTGTGACATCCGTTCTTACCAAAAGGTCTCTCAGATTTCTACCTCTTTTAAAGCACTGCATGACCTGTTGCTGTTTAAACATAGGCAGATCTGTGTCTGAAGTGACTATCGGCCACAACTTTTTCACCTGTTTGTGTATCTTGAAACTTAAAGGGTTATAATGATTAACCCAAGTGATTTTGTTTTCCTTAGTATTTTTATCTGTTCTTGTGTTAAGCAGTGCCGAGCTCAGAGTTTCTGTTTCTGCAAATGTTTCAAGTCATAACCTCTGATTAAAAATTTCTCTAACATGACATCTAGTTGTTTCTGCAAGTGTTCTGGATCACTGATTATTCTGCATGCACGCAGAAACTGGGAATAGGGAAGACCCTGTTTTAGCGCAGGGGGATGGGAATAGGAGTTATCATTGTTTAGATTTACTATTGATATGTATTTAAATACAAGGACACATTCGTTTGTTACCACATCCGGCCTTTGAGGCAGGGGGTGGAGCTTATTGACGCTTGTTATCTATTTAAACTCACTGTTGTCATTTCACCTGTATCCTGACGAAAGAGTTGAAGTAAAGGACTCTGAAACGTTGATTCACTATGGGGGAGTCTTTGTGATTTTCATTCAGACGTTTGAGTGCCGCCTCACAGTTCTTATATTGGTTCCAACTTCGAAAAGGAGTGTGGTAACTAGAGGGCACGATGCACAAAACCCTTGCAGATAGGGTGTGACAGCTTTTACGAATGCTTGTGTATATATATTGTCAAAGTCAGAAAAATGTCTCAATGCACGTTGCCATATTTGCACCGCACACTGGTCCGCGCTGCGCGTGCGTGCGCTCTCCCGTGGATGCGCATACCCGCAATAACGTGCACTCGCAGGCGCGGTATGCGTATTTACGGTAGAGTTTATGTAGTCATAGCGTGCGATTCATACGTTACATATGTTCACAATTAATGTAGTTTATAGATCATGGTCCCTTTGATAGATTCTGAAAGTTTGGTTAAAATAGAATGTCCCTGAGCTGAGGAATCCCTCTTTGCATCGTACGAAGGGTCTAACAGGAATCATACAGCAGTGTTTGGTACCCATCGGAAGAGTATTTAATTAGCAATATTCCGGTGTTGGTTTGGAGCGTATTAATCGCTCGTGCGAATAGTTATGGACATAAGAAGTTTATGTCCATTTCTATTATTTACACATACTCAGGTATGCGGCGGGAAACCCAGTTTCCCACCCACCTGAGCTGTTGGAAATCGTCACAGCCCACCTGTATGAATCACCCTATGACCTTTTGTTATGATGCAGGGCCGAATTCCTTCGGCCAATGGACAATGGGATTGTAGGACCAGGAGATTGCATTGTGTGTGGGGCATAAATAGGCAGGCCGACCACATCCAGCTCTCACTCTCTCATCAACGGTTATCTGCTGATAGCCGGGAGCTGGATATCGAGGCGCAGGCGATCATACCCTTTGTGCGTAAGTTTCTCTCCGTTATCATTGTCTTTCTGTGAGCCAATTTCTCTCATCTCATCTCTCTCTCTCTCTCTCTCTCTCTCTCTCTCTGTTCTGTTCTCTCATATCTCCCCTAGACTAGGCTAGTATTGTATTGTAGTAGATAGTATTGTAATGTATTGCATTTAGGTCAGTGTAGTATTGTCTTTTTGTATTTATTGTTTAGTTCTGTGGTTAGGAAGTCTCTGTTATATTGTAGTGTATCATTTGTACTGTTATCCCCTTTTACAAGTATATTAGATATAATACAGTCAATAGGCTTTGGAACCTAAACCAGTATCTGTGTATTTTCTATAGTGTTAAGTGTTCACTTGAGCGTCGGTGACGCTCAAGCAGCTTTGTAGGTAGTCAGGTTACACAAGGTTGCACTTACACCCTGTACTCACATTAAGGTATTCAGTGTATTTCATTGGTATAAGGTTTTAACATAAAGGTATAGTGTTGTGAGCGTCTGCATCGCTGGTGACCTCCTCGTGGTCTCGAGCGTAGGCTACGCTACAGCGAATCATTCCCCTAGACATAACCAATAACGTGTCCTGTGATCACTGGGCCGTGAGCGAACGTGACGCTTGAGCGTCTCGCCTACGGCTTAGCGATCGTTACGCAGATAGCGTACCCATACGGTATTTCTTAAGTAAACAGCGTACAGTGTTCTTAGCTTCATAAAGGGTTGTTTATACGACAAAGGAATTTGGCATTGTCAATTGGGGACTCGTCCTATCCTTCTCATATCTGCACTAGGTAGATCAGCAGACATTATCCCTCCAGCAAAGGGTGGGAGGTTGTCTCACAGTGCTGGCGGGATAAGCGTCTGCTTCGCTTAGATAAAGAGTGCTGAAGGAACCCGGTAACCGGAAGTAAGAACAAAACGCTTGTGTCCTTTTAAAACTGTTTATTTTTCTTTTGTCTTGCGTACGCACGCATATATCTGCATTTCTGTTTCATTTTTTCGTATATCACTATTCCTGTTTGCCAATTTTATAGTTGATAGAAAGTGCTAAAAAGAGATTTGCTGTTATTTAATAGTAGAGGTGATAGTTAAAGTATAGAACAAACACACGGTTTGTCTGAGATACAAGGCAGTCAGTGTGGATTGCGGTAGATGATCAGGGATCATTTACATTGATAAAAATATATTGTGTTACGGTGGATCCTTTGCATTGCGTACACGTGTCGCTAACAAAGACTAGCGTACGCAATCCAAAAGGCAGACGCACGCAGCGTTCATTACGCAACGTAGCGTCCGGTTACGCCCACGTAGCTCAAGTTGTGATAAAGTGAAGTAACGCAAAGGCGATAATTAACGCACAGCGGTAGATAACGCGAAGCGGTAAATAACGCAAATCTATTTTTGGAAAATCTGAAATTTAGTTTAACAGATCCTGCTCCTAATTGGTAACACTTTTGGCCTAAAGACAATTTCTGCGCAGAAATAGATATAGAAACAAAAGTGTACATGTGTTGAGTGAGTGTGTTTTGTATACAAAAGTTTATATAACTTTAAGGTGGAACCAAAAGGAAAGCCGGGTACTCGTCAAGGGACATACGTGTAAGTGACATATACGGTGGCTAGGGAGGCATCCCTGGTTAAATAATATTTGAGCATTAGAGTATAGCGGACCATAAGGTAACAAGACCAGGAGGTCATAAGGTAACAAGACCAGGAGGTCATAAGGTAACAAGACCAGGAGGTCGTAAGGTAAAAGGTCCGCTATAAAAGTCCAGTGGCACAACGCCTGGGGTGTTGGTGCAGAACCCATATAGGCCATACAAGCTCTGGCTGAAGGAATCGCAGCCGGAAACATAGATTCCATTGATCTTTCAGTACATGACAAGTAGTGCTCGTGTACTGAACGATTGGACCGCACGTAATTGTGTGCAGTAGTTAGTAATCTGACCTAATACCATTAGAGTAAAGTGGTCACAAACGCTATTTGTACATTCTGACGTGATTTGTGTAATTTTTTATTTTTGGAAGGGAAGTTCGCTGGTCACTCGGGAACTATCCAACAACCGATACTTACTGGGGACTGGTAGGTCCAGCACGCCCCAGTAAATAAAGGTTCACAGGGGCCCTAGGTTGGGTACAGCAGCTCTGGCTACAGTGATTGCAGCACAGGCCAACGTGGGCGAGAAGTAAGTGGGGTACTTGATAAACCACCACCGCCGGCCTGCCCAAGGACTTCTTGGTTTGTTTGTAAGGGTTCGCTGAAAGCCTTGATATTCAAGGAGGAATAAGCAACGCCTGCAGATTATGGGGGCCAGTTGTTCAGGTAGGGGGCGATCAACCTCGGTTCGGGTTGATTCAGAGAACCGATCCATCGGGTCGGCACGATATGTGATGTGTAAGAAATATGGAAATCACGCTGAAGTTTTATGTGATGAATGGGAGAGAATGACTGTACAAGACAGGGACAAATTCCCAAGAATAGGTAGCTTCAGTCCAGAAGTGTTACAAAATTTAAGGAGGAGGATAAGTCTCATTGAACCAACGAAGAGACAAAATAAACATTATGAATATTTACAGTTATGGCAACAGGAAAGTGAATTACAAAAAGAGTCTATTGACTTTTCTGACTCTTATCTTGAGAGGAGAGATATGGCAGCAGGAGAGGAGTTGATTGCGGAGAGAAAAGCACAAAGGTGGAACAATAAAAACGCTCTTAGCAACTGTAATATAGATTATAAGGATAAGTGTAATAAATGTAACCATGATTATTGTAATACTGTTGAATGTACAACTATTAACCTGTGCAAGCTGCACCCCATGTCAAACCTCCCTCAGGAATACAAACAAGAAAGTGAGCCCAGAACGATGTCGGCACCTCTTCCAGAAGCCATCCTACAAGACATCCAGGTGGACGCGACCAAATTGGTAAAGGCAATAATCGAACCCCCTAACAGAGGGTCAGGTGAGGTCGTGTCCACAGGTACGTACAATGTTTTATATCACGCACAAACAAATGTACCCCATATTATAAGACCAAAACAAGATGATGTAACTGAGCTCGATCTGGCCAGGGTGATCTCAGTCCCCAATGGGAAGACTGACGATCAGGGAATCATTCCCGTCAAGGACAGTGCAATGCGCTGTCTCTTGTCCCGGACCGAATTGAGATCAATTATGTCCGAATTTCCTGATCCTGGGAAAAATCTAGCCAAATGCCAAAGGTTTATTAAAGAACTAGGAAACGCCACAGAACCCACCAACAAAGAGTGGCGGACAGTGCTGAGGGCATGTTTGCCCTCCAGGGTTGACCCTGAAAAATTCATTGCTGATTGTAAATTAAACATGGAGGTACCCTGTATGGAGGAACACAATCAGGAATGTATTAGGCAGATTAACCGACAGTTAGGAATATATTTCCCAACCACTGTCAAGTGGAGTGAAATTTTCTCCATAAGGCAAAACGAAAAGGAAAATGTTTCTAATTATTTCAATCGAGCACTGCAAATAATGGCTAGGAACACTGGGATCGCAGACATCAAGACAAATGCACAACATAAAGGAATAGCGGTTAAGGTATTAATGAATGGTTTAAAGGATGAATTAAAAACAAGGGTACAGACCACCAACCCAAACTGGAGAGATATCTCGGTGGCCGCACTAAGAGAGGCCGTCATTAATCATGACCAGAATATCACCAGGTACAGAGAGTCACAAAGAGATAAGTTAATGGCAGCAAATATACAGGCCCAAACCACAAGACCACCCCAACAAAAGCCCCACACCCCTGCGAGAAACCCAGATATGGTAGTCTGTTACCATTGTCATAAAAAGGGACACATTGCAAGAGATTGTAGATCAAGAGAAAGACAACGACATAATCATGGTATCCAAGGAACCAGGGAAGTACAGGGGAAACGATTGATGATGATGAGCATCCGAGCGTTTGAGGAGGCATCAAATCAACCAAAACCTCAGGTCATTGACACGTGGAGGGAGCCCAGGATTTGTTACCATTGTAGGAGAGAAGGGCATTATGCCAGCAACTGTAATAACCCACATAAAGTTAGACCCCCTAGACCAAGAAATGAGCAAAATTACAATACACACCATTATAATCAAGGATCACATAGGCAGGAAAGGTGATTATTAGGAATGGAGGCAAGCCTGAAGTAACGGTTAATGAAATGGGAGGTCATTCACTAAAGACACAGGAATGACCAGGTGAAAAGTTGTAAATGTATTTGTGAAAAATGTTTTTTTTTTTTCTCTCCCTCTCTCTATCCCCATCTCTGACTAGTAGTGGTAAGAATTCACACATTGCATATCCACTTGGTCCTTGCAGAAGTCTACCAAACCCCAGCATGACCTCCGCCACAATGTATTTCTGGCCAGATACAGACAGTGGAGTAATGCAAGTGCTGGTGGGGAGGGACTGCTCAAGGAAACCATTAGACACGTAGATACGACAGCCTAATAGTCTGACAATGATTTCTTAATGTTGACAACGTTTAAAAATGCTTTGTTTCTCTTCTCTTATTGGTGGTTATTGTCGGGTTATGTAATGTATATATGCACATGAATTGTTCTCTATCTCTTTTGTTTTTTATTTTTTTTCTCTCTCTCCTCACTCATGTTTCCATGATTTAAAGATGGTATGTCACCCCTAAGTGTTAACCAATGGTAATGCCAGATTTTTGCTCCACACAGAAAGATCGCTAGTTAGGAAGAAAGATTACATCACCAGAAGGTTCATTCGGAAGACTGAAGAGACAGCACCTTTTGAGAGGACAGCAGAACAAAAAGAACAACAAAACGAGAGAACTTATTATCGTAACGAGTTCTCTCCCCCTCAAACTGATTTTCTTATACCCCCTTTACAAATTTCTTCTTTTCTCCTCCTGTAAGATGGACTTGCCCCAAGAGACTGTGACATGGATTTTCCCGTTAACCATGATGTTGACCAGAGCAGTCTGTTTCGGTGAGAGTGCCAGTGAGGTCGAGAAAGGATCCAGAAAGGTCCTGATGACTGAGACGGAGGTGTAAATTTCCAATAGCAACCAAATCACCAAGCAAAGGCGAGTACCGGGCACGATCTAACAACCATGTTATTTGTAAACAACTGTGAAGGAATGTTAGTTCAAAAAGAAAGTTGTATCTGTAGGCTCTGTAACAAAGAAATGCCAATCCAGTTTTAATATCCATATGGACCGGCATCCATTGAGTGACTATCACTCCTTAGTGGGTAATGTGTTACCGATTGTTGGGTATGCTCTCAAGTACCTCAGGGTCACAGCAAATCAGGGCTAGTACCATTTCCTTTAACGTTAGGGGAGGTACTTGAGCTAAGTGGTGGGAGACCGGTGGACCGGAGGTTTAATATCTCCAGCCCTCCTAGTTTGAAGCTCCACCAATACCATGTGGATAGGTCCCTCATATGTTTTAACATCTCCAATCCCAGAAAACCGGGAAATTGGGAAGTGTCATGGAGCAACCTTACCATGACCTTTTCACACAGAGCAGATAGAATGCCTACAGATACAGAGCTGGTACGCCACATAGCCAGTAGAGGAAAATCTTTCCGGTATCGATATACCTTAGGAAATAGGATTACTAGAGTTGGAGAGGTATCACCAGGATACTGTGCACATATCATACAAACTGATACGTGCATTAGGCAGATGGAAGAATTAGGGTCAGGAGATTTCACCTGGAAGGTTTGTAACATGGTCATGTCCTTCTCCGTCCCATATGTTCTCCCCGATGATGCATATTTCATATGCGGGAGAAAGGCGTACAAGTGGCTTGCCCCAAACTCTGAAGGATTGTGTTATATTGGAAAAGTATTGCCTGAAGTGATGACTGTTACACATGACAAAATGAAGGACATACACCGTGGTGCCCAAGCTCCTTATACTCACACTCATTACGAGCACCGAGTTAAAAGACAACTGTCAGAAAGGTTAGAGCATCCGGCCTCTGATCTTATCCATGAATCCACCGGGATTCAGGTTCTGGTAGCGTTAGATTTCACTCGTACCGCTCGGGGAGTGATGAATTATAGATACATTTCCGCACTCGCCAATTTGTTAGATAATACCACTGAAATGTATGATGACACGTTTAGATACACTGGAAGAGAACTTCAAGCTTACAAAACAGAACTAGTTCAGCATAGGATGGTTCTTAATTATCTTACAGCAGTAACAGGCGGATATTGTGTTACATTGGCAACACAGTACGGCATAAAGTGTTGCACGTATATCACGAATAGCACCGAGGATCCGGTAGAGGTCATAGACCAAAAGATGGACGATATTCTCCAATTGAAGTGGGAATTTCGTCGAAAACACAATCTCACCCTTGCTGCTGTAGGTAATGAGCTGACTGGTTGGGTGTCATGGTTGAACCCGCGAAATTGGTTCTCCGGTTTGGGAGACTGGGCTCAAGGAGTCATAATGGATGTTGGAAAGTTTCTACTATGTATCTTGGGTGTCGTTATATCGATTGGATTGATATTTAGATGCGGGCAGGCTTTAATGAGGTGCAAACAAAGTACAAAAGTGATGAGCTTGAGGAGTGAGGAAACCGTAATTAACCTGGATTTGATTTATGACCCAATGATAGAAACCAGGATGTGATGAAAATGCGATTATACGGTCCGTTTCTTTCACCTGTTTTTCTGCTTTTCTCCAAGATACAAAGACCCCCTTGGACGAGGAAGCTGACGAGACGAGATGTATACAGACAACGGATTGACCAAAGAAGAAGATTTGACAACTTTAAATATGGACACTTGATGAACTTTGCCATGGATCCCCAGTTTCCCTAGTATTTTTAAACTCACGCTAGCCCAACATTTTTGTAAATCTAATGGCACTGACAAAGCTTGTTGCTCATGCCTAAGGAGCAAAACAGCGCAAAGAAGACGACTCTCAACATATACCGAAAACAACTTCAACAACAGATGTACATTTCCCTGACATAGAATATCATTGCATTTTTCGTAAGTGTTCTTTATCTTCATCTCTACAACCCTCAGATAACGACACACATAGACGATAGGGAATACAGGCACAGATATCAGCAACCACATACCTCCCCCATTCATGTATCATCAACTAAAATGTGCATCCCCATTTGTTACAACCACAGCCGAAATGAGCTCGGTAAAGTTTGACAGCCCATCCACAGACCTGTACCACAGGATAAGAAGGAATTCAAATGTATACTTCGCAATACCTCGAAGCTTGATTTACAACACGTACGGCACGATGATACATGACCCCCCAAACATGGATTCATACACACATGCTTCTGCTATCTCACTAGGTCATACCCTCTTCACACCTTCTCCTCTCTCCTCCCCTACCCAACCATGGAAATCAATTAACCCCTGACTTACATTTTTCTCCTTAAATGTTTTGTGGCAGTTATTATTGACTGCCAAAGGGTGGACTGTCAAAGTCAGAAAAATGTCTCAATGCACGTTGCCATATTTGCACCGCACACTGGTCCGCGCTGCGCGTGCGTGCGCTCTCCCGTGGATGCGCATACCCGCAATAACGTGCACTCGCAGGCGCGGTATGCGTATTTACGGTAGAGTTTATGTAGTCATAGCGTGCGATTCATACGTTACATATGTTCACAATTAATGTAGTTTATAGATCATGGTCCCTTTGATAGATTCTGAAAGTTTGGTTAAAATAGAATGTCCCTGAGCTGAGGAATCCCTCTTTGCATCGTACGAAGGGTCTAACAGGAATCATACAGCAGTGTTTGGTACCCATCGGAAGAGTATTTAATTAGCAATATTCCGGTGTTGGTTTGGAGCGTATTAATCGCTCGTGCGAATAGTTATGGACATAAGAAGTTTATGTCCATTTCTATTATTTACACATACTCAGGTATGCGGCGGGAAACCCAGTTTCCCACCCACCTGAGCTGTTGGAAATCGTCACAGCCCACCTGTATGAATCACCCTATGACCTTTTGTTATGATGCAGGGCCGAATTCCTTCGGCCAATGGACAATGGGATTGTAGGACCAGGAGATTGCATTGTGTGTGGGGCATAAATAGGCAGGCCGACCACATCCAGCTCTCACTCTCTCATCAACGGTTATCTGCTGATAGCCGGGAGCTGGATATCGAGGCGCAGGCGATCATACCCTTTGTGCGTAAGTTTCTCTCCGTTATCATTGTCTTTCTGTGAGCCAATTTCTCTCATCTCATCTCTCTCTCTCTCTCTCTCTCTCTCTCTCTCTCTCTGTTCTGTTCTCTCATATCTCCCCTAGACTAGGCTAGTATTGTATTGTAGTAGATAGTATTGTAATGTATTGCATTTAGGTCAGTGTAGTATTGTCTTTTTGTATTTATTGTTTAGTTCTGTGGTTAGGAAGTCTCTGTTATATTGTAGTGTATCATTTGTACTGTTATCCCCTTTTACAAGTATATTAGATATAATACAGTCAATAGGCTTTGGAACCTAAACCAGTATCTGTGTATTTTCTATAGTGTTAAGTGTTCACTTGAGCGTCGGTGACGCTCAAGCAGCTTTGTAGGTAGTCAGGTTACACAAGGTTGCACTTACACCCTGTACTCACATTAAGGTATTCAGTGTATTTCATTGGTATAAGGTTTTAACATAAAGGTATAGTGTTGTGAGCGTCTGCATCGCTGGTGACCTCCTCGTGGTCTCGAGCGTAGGCTACGCTACAGCGAATCATTCCCCTAGACATAACCAATAACGTGTCCTGTGATCACTGGGCCGTGAGCGAACGTGACGCTTGAGCGTCTCGCCTACGGCTTAGCGATCGTTACGCAGATAGCGTACCCATACGGTATTTCTTAAGTAAACAGCGTACAGTGTTCTTAGCTTCATAAAGGGTTGTTTATACGACAAAGGAATTTGGCATTGTCAATATATATATATATATATATATATATATTAGTGATGTGCACCGGACATTTTTCGGCTTTTGTGTTTTGGTTTTGGATTCGGTTCCGTGACCGTGTTTTGGATTCGGACGCGTTTTGGCAAAACCTCCCTGAAAATTGTTTGTCGGATTCGGGTGTGTTTTGGATTCGGGTGTTTTTTACAAAAAACCCTCAAAAACAGCTTAAATCATAGAATTTGGGGGTCATTTTGATCCCATAGTATTATTAACCTCAATAACCATAATTTCCACTCATTTCCAGTCTATTCTGAACACCTCACACCTCACAATATTATTTTTAGTCCTAAAATTTGCACCGAGGTTGTTGGATGACTAAGCTAAGCGACCCAAGTGGCTGACACAAACACCTGGCCCATCTAGGAGTGGCACTGCAGTGTCAGACAGGATGGTTGATTTAAAAAATAGTCCCCAAACAGCACATGATGCAAACAAAAATAGAGGTGCACTGTGGTCGCTGGATGGCTAAGCTAAGCGACACAAGTGGCCGACACAAACACCTGGCCCATCTAGGAGTGGCACTGCAGTGTCAGGCAGGATGGCACTTCAAGAAAATAGTCCCCAAACAGCACATGATGCAAAGAAAAATTAAAGAAAAAAGAGGTGCAAGATGGAATTGTCCTTGGGCCCTCCCACCCACCCTTATGTTGTATAAACAGGACATGCACACTTTAACAAACCCATCATTTCAGCGACAGGGTCTGCCACACAACTGTGACTGAAATGACTGGTTGGTTTGGGCCCCCACCAAAAAAGAAGCAATCAACCTCTACTTGCACAAACTGGCTCTACAGAGGCAAGATGTCCACCTCCTCCTCATCGTCCAATTCCTCACCCCTTTCACTGTGTACATCCCCCTCCTCACAGATTATTGATTCGTCCCCACTGGAATCCACCATCACAGGTCCCTGTGTACTTTCTGGAGGCAATTGCTGGTGAATGTCTCCACGGAGGAATTGATTATAATTCATTTTGATGAACATCATCTTCTCCACATTTTGTGGAAGTAACCTCGTACGCCGATTGCTGACAAGGTGAGCGGCTGCACTAAACACTCTTTAGGAGTACACACTGGAGGGGGGGGCAACTTAGCTAAAATAAAGCCAGTTTGTGCAAGGGCCTCCAAATTGCCTCTTTTTCCTGCCAGTATACGTGCGGACTGTCTGACGTGCCTACTTGGATGCGGTCACTCATATAATCCTCCACCATTCTTTCAATGGTGAGAGAATCATATGCAGTGACAGTAGACGACATGTCAGTAATCGTTGGCAGGTCCTTCAGTCCGGACCAGATGTCAGCACTCGCTCCAGACTGCCCTGCATCACCGCCAGCGGGTGGGCTCGGAATTCTTAGCCATTTTCTCACACCCCCAGTTGCGGGAGAATGTGAAGGAGCAGCTGTTGACGGGTCACGTTCCGCTTGACTTGACAATTTTCTCACCAGCAGGTCTTTGAACCTCTGCAGACTTGTGTTTGCCGGAAAGAGAGATACAACGTAGGTTTTAAATCTAGGATCGAGCACGGTGGCCAAAATGTAGTGCTCTGATTTCAACAGATTGACCACCCGTGAATCCTGGTTAAGCGAATTAAGGGCTCCATCCACAAGTCCCACATGCCTAGCGGAATCGCTCTGTTTTAGCTCCTCCTTCAATCTCTCCAGCTTCTTCTGCAAAAGCCTGATGAGGGGAATGACCTGACTCAGGCTGGCAGTGTCTGAACTGACTTCACGTGTGGCAAGTTCAAAGGGTTGCAGAACCTTGCACAACATTGAAATCATTCTCCACTGCGCTTGAGTCAGGTGCGTTCCCCCTCCTTTGCCTATATCGTAGGCAGATGTATAGGCTTGAATGGCCTTTTGCTGCTCCTCCATCCTCTGAAGCATATAGAGTGTTGAATTCCACCTCGTTACCACCTCTTGCTTCAGATGATGACAGGGCAGGTTCAGGACTGTTTGCTGGTGCTCCAGTCTTCGGCAGGCGGTGGCTGAATGCCGAAAGTGGCCCGCAATTCTTCGGGCCACCGACAGCATCTCTTGCACGCCCCTGTCGTTTTTTAAATAATTCTGCACCACCAAATTCAATGTATGTGCAAAACATGGGACGTGCTGGAATTTGCCCAGATGTAATGCACGCACAATATTGCTGGCGTTGTCCGATGTCACAAATCCCCAGGAGAGTCCATTTGGGGTAAGCCATTCTGCGATGATGTTCCTCAGTTTCCGTAAGAGGTTGTCAGCTGTGTACCTCTTCTGGAAAGCGGTGATATAAAGCGTAGCCTGCCTAGGAACGAGTTGGCGTTTGCGAGATGCTGCTACTTGTGCCGCCGCTGCTGTTCTTGCTGCGGGAGGCAATACATCTACCTAGTGGGCTGTCACAGTCATATAGTCCTGAGTCTGCCCTGCTCCACTTGTCCACATGTCCATGGTTAAGTGGACATTGGGTACAACTGCATTTTTTAGGACACTGGTGACTCTTTTTCTGAGGTCTGTGTACATTTTCGGTATCGCCTGCCTAGAGAAATGGAACCTAGATGGTATTTGGTACCGGGGACACAGTACCTCAATCAAGTCTGTAGTTGCCTGTGAATTAACGGTGGATAACGGAAACACGTTTCTCACCGCCCAGGCTGCCAAGGCCTGAGTTATCCGCTTTGCAGCAGGATGACTGCTGTGATATTTCATCTTCCTCGCAAAGGACTGTTGGACAGTTAATTGCTTACTGGAAGTAGTACAAGTGGTCTTCCGACTTCCCCTCTGGGATGACGATCGACTCCCAGCAGCAACAACAGCAGCGCCAGCAGCAGTAGGCGTTACACTCAAGGATGCATCGGAGGAATCCCAGGCAGGAGAGGACTCGTCAGACTTGCCAGTGATATGGCCTGCAGGACTATTGGCTTTCCTGTGTAAGGAGGAAATTGACACTGAGGGAGTTGGTGGTGTGGTTTGCAGGACCTTGGTTACAAGAGGAAGGGATTTAGTGGTCAGTGGACTGCTTCCACTGTCATCCAAAGTTTTTGAACTTGTCACTGACTTATGATGAATGCGCTGCAGGTGACGTATAAGGGAGGATGTTCCGAGGTGGTTAACGTCCTTACCCCTACTTATTACAGCTTGACAAAGGCAACACATGGCTTGACACATGTTGTCCGCATTTGTGTTAAAATAATTCCACACCGAAGAGGTGATTTTTTTTGTAATTTGACCAGGCATGTCAATGGCCATATTCGTCCCACGGACAACAGGTGTCTCCCCGGGTGCCTGACTTAAACAAACCACCTCACCATCAGAATCCTCCTTGTCAATTTCCTCCTCAGCGCCAGCAACACCCATATCCTTATCCTGGTGTACTTCAACAGTGACATCTTCAATTTGACTATCAGGAACTGGACTGCGGGTGCTCCTTCCAGCACTTGCAGGGGGCATGCAAATGGTGGAAGCTGCTACCTCTTTCCGTCCAGTGTTGGGAAGGTCAGGCATCGCAGCCAACACAATTGGACTCTCCTTGGGGATTTGTGATTTAGAAGAACGCACAGTTCTTTGCTGTGCTTTTGCCAGCTTAAGTCTTTTCATTTTTCTAGTGAGAGGATGAGTGCTTCCATCCTCATGTAAAGCTGAACCACTAGCCATGAACATAGGCCAGGGCCTCAGCCGTTCCTTGCCACTCCATGTCGTAAATGGCATATTGGCAAGTTTACGCTTCTCCTTAGACGCTTTTAATTTTGATTTTTGGGTCATTTTACTGAACTTTTGTTTTTTGGCTTTTACATGCTCTCTACTATGACATTGGGCATCGGCCTTGGCAGACGACGTTGATGGCATTTCATCGTCTCGGCCATGACTAGTGGCAGCAGCTTCGGCACGAGGTGGAAGTGGATCTTGATATTTCCCTATTTTACCCTCCACATTTTTGTTCTCCATTTTTTAATGTGTGGAATTATATGCCAGTATCAATAGCAATGGCCTACTACTATATACTGTATACTGCGCACAACTGAAATGCACAACAGGTATGGATGGATAGTATACTTGACGACACAGAGGTAGGTAGAGCAGTGGCCTACTGTACCGTACTGCTATATATTATATACTGGTGGTCAGCAAACTGTGCCAAACTGAAATGCACCACAGGTATGGATGGATAGTATACTTGACGACACAGAGGTAGGTAGAGCAGTGGCCTACTGTACCGTACTGCTATATATTATATACTGGTGGTCAGCAAACTGTGCAAAACTGAAATGCACCACAGGTATGGATGGATAGTATACTTGACGACACAGAGGTAGGTAGAGCAGTGGCCTACTGTACCGTACTGCTATATATTATATACTGGTGGTCAGTAAACTGTGCAAAACTGAAATGCACCACAGGTATGGATGGATAGTATACTTGACGACACAGAGGTAGGTAGAGCAGTGGCCTACTGTACCGTACTGCTATATATTATATACTGGTGGTCAGCAAACTGTGCAAAACTGAAATGCACCACAGGTATGGATGGATAGTATACTTGACGACACAGAGGTAGGTAGAGCAGTGGCCTACTGTACCGTACTGCTATAATTATATACTGGTGGTCAGCAAACTGTGCAAAACTGAAATGCACCAAAGGTATGGATGGATAGTATACTTGACGACACAGAGGTAGGTAGAGCAGTGGCCTTCTGTACCGTACTCCTATATATTATATACTTGTGGTCAGCAAAATTATGCACTGTACTCCTACTATATACTACAATGCAGCATAGATATGGAGCGTTTTTCGGGCAGAGAACGTATAATACTGGTGGTCACTGGTCAGCAAAACTCTGCACTGTACTCCTCCTATATAATACTGCTGGTCCCCAGACCCCACAATAAAGCAGTGTGAGCACAGATATATGCAGCACACTGAGCACAGATATGGAGCGTTTTTCAGGCAGACAACGTATACTGGTGGTCACTGGTCAGCAAAACTCTGCACTGTACTCCTCCTATATAATACTGCTGGTCCCCAGTCCCCACAATAAAGCAGTGTGAGCACAGATATATGCAGCACACTGAGCACAGATATGGAGCGTTTTTCAGGCAGACAACGTATACTGGTGGTCACTGGTCAGCAAAACTCTGCACTGTACTCCTCCTATATAATACAGCTGCTCCCCAGTACCCAGAGCCGTCCCTAACTAATATGATGCCCTAGGCAAGATTTTGGCTGGTGCCCCCTAGCACCGCCACTAGTTCTGCAGGAGATGCCTGGCATTAGTCAGCTGGCAGCTCTGCTAACGTTGGGCGCCTTTTGTTTATGAAAATGCATTTTATTTGCATTACTTTGTGGCTATGATGCACAACAGCTTCTGCTGATTAAAATGATATGCAGCATGCCTATATTCTGTGTGCGACTGCGGCTGTATCTGTATACGAAATGCTACATTAAAGGGATTTCCAGGAATACACTGCAATGTAGCATTTCATATGCAAATACAGCCGCAGTCACACACAGAATATAGGCATGCTGCATATCATTTTAATCAGCAGAAGCTGCTGGTGCCCCTAAGCATACCAAATGCCCTAGGCATTTGCCTAGTTTGCCTATGCCTAAGGCCGGCCCTGCCAGTACCCACAATAAAGCAGTGTGAGCACAGATATATGCAGCACACTGAGCACAGATATGGAGAGTTTTTCAGGCAGACAGCGTATAATACTGGTGGTCACTGGTCAGCAAAACTCTGCACTGTACTCCTCCTATAATGCTGCTGGTCCCCAGAATAAAGATATGCAGCCCCCTGAAACAAAGTGAGAGGTCGCCAGCCATGTCCTCTCACTATCATTTCCAATGCACGAGTGAAAAATGGCGGCGACGTGCGGCTCCTTATATAGAATCCAAATCTCGCGAGAATCCGACAGCGGGATGATGACGTTCGGGCGCGCTCGGGTTAATCGAGCCATACGGGAGAATCCGAGTATGCCTCGGACCCGTGTAAAATGGGTGAAGTTCGGGGGGGTTCGGATTCCGAGGAACCGAACCCGCTCATCTCTAATACATATATATATATATATAAATAAAACGAAGGGTATAGTAGGCACTCACATTTATAGCAGCCACCGGGGTGCCATCCCATTAGTGTATATAAGATGCAGTCCACTGGTACAGAATAGCCAGATAATTCCCACACTCAGGGACCAGGCGGCACTCCACGGGTTTATAAACCCGTGGAGTGCCGCCTGGTCCCTGAGTGTGGGAATTATCTGGCTATTCTGTACCAGTGGACTGCATCTTATATATATATATATATATATATATATATACACATAGAACAATAGGTAGGTCCGGCACAGTCACTTAAACAACAAGTACTTGACTGGGTGCCTTAACATATAAGACAGTATAGGAACGATGGTGCAGCACTCCAGATAAATGGGACAGACAGCAGCTTGCTAGTACAATGTTTTAATGCCTTTTACTATAACCGCATTTTCATTCCTGATGACAATGCTGTTATAGTAAATGGCGTTGAAGCATTGTACTATTAAGACACTGTCTGTCTCATTTATTTTGAGTGCAGCACCATCGTTCCTATATATAAATTTCAAATAGAAGAAAGGGGAGGATAGGGAATAGGGGGGGGGGGGGGGTGGAAACAATTATTAATAACAAGTGAATAGACAATAATAGTCAAGATATAGGGGGTAATTCTGAGTTGATCGCAGCAGGAACTTTGTTAGCAGTTGGGCAAAACCAGATTTGGGTGGGCTATTTTGTTTCTGTCCAGGGTAAATACTGGCTGCTTTATTTTTACACTGCAATTTAGATTGCAGATTGAACACACCCCACCCAAATCTAACTCTCTCTGCTAGAGATGAGCGGGTTCGGTTCCTCTGAATCCGAACCCGCCCGAACTTCAGGTTTTTTACACGGGTCCGAGCAGGCTCGGATCTTCCCGCCTTGCTCGGCTAACCCGAGCGCGCCCGAACGTTCATCACGCTGTCGGATTCTCGCGAGGCTCGGATTCTATCGCGAGACTCGGATTCTATATAAGGAGCCGCGCGTCGCCGCCATTTTCACACGTGCATTGAGAGTCATAGGGAGAGGACGTGGCTGGCGTCCTCTCCGTTTAGAGAAGAGAGAGACACAGTATTTTGGGGAGCATTATTAGGAGGAGTACTACTATACTGTATACTACTATACTACTTGCTGAAGTGATATTTATAGATTAGATAGTGTGACTGTAAGTGTATTATCTGACTTGTGGGGGAGACACTGACAGTGGGGAGCAGTTAGAGTCTGAGAGCAGGACTCAGGAGTACATATAACGTACAGTGCACACTTTTGCTGCCAGAGTCAGTGCCACACTGCCATTGTTGTGACCACACTGACCACCAGTATAATAATATATTTTGTGATTGTCTGCTTAGGCCTCGGAGTACTAGTTGCAAGTTGCAACGTGACCTGAAGTGACCACCAGTTTAATAATCAATCACCACCAGTTTAATATATATATATATATATATATATATATATAATTGTATATAATATATATATATATATAATATTGTATACCACCTACCCGTGGTTTTTTTTTTTTTTCATTCTTCTTTATACATACTACTATAGTAGCTTACTGTAGCAGTCTGCGGTGCTGTGCTGACCTGACAGTGTCCAGCAGGTCCGTCATCAGTCATTACATAATAAATATATATAGTACCTGTCCGGCTGCAGTACTAGTGATATTATATTGATTTCATCTCATTATCAATAATTTATCATCCAGTCTAGACTCTATATTAGCAGCAGACACAGTACGTTAGTCCACGGCTGTAGCTACCTCTGTGTCGGCACTCGGCAGTCCATCCATAATTGTATACCACCTACCCGTGGTTTTTTTTTTCTTTCTTCTTTGTACATACTACTATAGAGTATAGTAGCTTACTGTAGCAGTCTGCGGTGCTGCTGAGCTGACAGTGTCCAGCAGGTCCGTCATCAGTCATCATTACCTAATAAATATATTATCTACCTGTCCGGCTGCAGTACTAGTGATATTATATATACATACATATATATATATATTGATTTCATCTCATTATCAATCATCCAGTCTATATTAGCAGCAGACACAGTACGTTAGTCCACGGCTGTAGCTACCTCTGTGTCGGCACTCGGCAGTCCATCCATAATTGTATACCACCTACCCGTGGTTTTTTTTTTTTTCTTTCTTCTTTGTACATACTACTATAGTATAGTAGCTTACTGTAGCAGTCTGCGGTGCTGCTGAGCTGACAGTGTCCAGCAGGTCCGTCATCAGTCATCATTACCTAATAAATATATTATCTACCTGTCCGGCTGCAGTACTAGTGATATTATATATACATATATATATATATTGATTTCATCTCATTATCATCCAGTCTATATTAGCAGCAGACACAGTACGGTAGTCCACGGCTGTAGCTACCTCTGTGTCGGCACTCGGCAGTCCATCCATAATTGCATACCACCTACCCGTGGTTTTTTTTTTTTCTTTCTTCTTTGTACATACTACTATAGAGTATAGTAGCTTACTGTAGCAGTCTGCGGTGCTGCTGAGCTGACAGTGTCCAGCAGGTCCGTCATCAGTCATCATTACCTAATAAATATATTATCTACCTGTCCGGCTGCAGTACTAGTGATATTATATATACATACATATATATATTGATTTCATCTCATTATCAATCATCCAGTCTATATTAGCAGCAGACACAGTACGGTAGTCCACGGCTGTAGCTACCTCTGTGTCGGCACTCGGCAGTCCATCCATAAGTATACTAGTATCCATCCATCTCCATTGTTTACCTGAGGTGCCTTTTAGTTGTGCCTATTAACATATGGAGAACAAAAATGTTGAGGTTCCAAAATTAGGTAAAGATCAAGATCCACTTCCACCTCGTGCTGAAGCTGCTGCCACTAGTCATGGCCGAGACGATGAAATGCCAGCAACGTCGTCTGCCAAGGCCGATGCCCAATGTCATAGTACAGAGCATGTCAAATCCAAAACACCAAATATCAGTAAAAAAAGGACTCCAAAACCTAAAATAAAATTGTCGGAGGAGAAGCGTAAACTTGCCAATATGCCATTTACCACACGGAGTGGCAAGGACTGGCTGAGGCCCTGGCCTATGTTCATGGCTAGTGGTTCAGCTTCACATGAGGATGGAAGCACTCAGCCTCTCGCTAGAAAACTGAAAAGACTCAAGCTGGCAAAAGCACCACAAAGAACTGTGCGTTCTTCGAAATCCCAAATCCACAAGGAGAGTCCAATTGTGTCGGTTGCGATGCCTGACCTTCCCAACACTGGACGTGAAGAGCATGCGCCTTCCACCATTTGCACGCCCCCTGCAAGTGCTGGAAGGAGCACCCGCAGTCCAGTTCCTGATAGTCAGATTGAAGATGTCAGTGTTGAAGTACACCAGGATGAGGAGGATATGGGTGTTGCTGGCGCTGGGGAGGAAATTGACCAGGAGGATTCTGATGGTGAGGTGGTTTGTTTAAGTCAGGCACCCGGGGAGACACCTGTTGTCCGTGGGAGGAATAGGGCCATTGACATGCCTGGTCAAAATACAAAAAAAATCAGCTCTTCGGTGTGGAAGTATTTCACCAGAAATGCGGACAACATTTGTCAAGCCGTGTGTTGCCTTTGTCAAGCTGTAATAAGTAGGGGTAAGGACGTTAACCACCTCGGAACATCCTCCCTTATACGTCACCTGCAGCGCATTCATAATAAGTCAGTGACAAGTTCAAAAACTTTGGGTGACAGCGGAAGCAGTCCACTGACCAGTAAATCCCTTCCTCTTGTAACCAAGCTCACGCAAACCACCTGTCAGGAATCGACTTACCAGGCTGGCATCCGTCCGCCGCTGCGGACTCCGTCCTGGCTCCCTGCGGTCGCCTGTCGCCTATGCCCCTGCCATGGGACATCATCAGGGGCCTGGGAACACTCCTGAGACAGCGGGCATGTAGCGCGCCGCGTCCCTGCTAGGCCGCAGCGTGGGCGCCGCCATGACAGTCTGTAAACAGCCAGTATACTGCGGCCAATCCGGTGCTTGGCCGCACCCACTTTCCTTCACTCATCCAATCCCTGTGCACCATGGGGTACATAAGAGACTGCAGGATCAGTCTGCAGGCATCCTGGACTTTGTGTCTCTCCAGCGACCCATGTGAAAGGATCTGTTCCTGTTCCTCCTGTGTTCCTGGTTCTCTGCTTACGAACTTGTACTCCTGGTTACTCTGCACAGCTCCGTGGAACTTCAAGGCCCAGCAATACCTGCAACCGGCAAATAAGGCTTCACACTCATCACCACCTTGTGTGCTTCAGCCTGCAGTTGAAGACTGACTCCAGGTGTGTTTCATTCCTCCACCTGTGATACAGCTTGCTGCTGCCAGTGCCTCATCACCTGCACTGTGAAGTCAGACTCCTGCCTCTGCTCAGGTTTGCCATTCTACACCTTGCTGCCTAAGTTTCCTGTTTTAAAACCTGCACTGGTTTCCAAACCAGAACCATTTCACAAACACTTGTTCTTCTGTTTATATATTACCGGATATTATTTTCTCAAGTCATCTGTCATCCATTGCCATAGACTTTCAGTTATCATACTGAGTGATTGACTTTACTCATCTGTTATTATTGTTTCTGCTACCATTCTGTGTTATATCATCTACTAAATAAAATACCATTGCGCTCATGCGCAGGAACGTTATCCAGCCTCCTCGTTTTCTCCCATCTACCTCCACTGACCCACTAGCGCCCCCTCCGGGGACACAGCCCAAACACAATCTGACAGTAAGTCCAGGATCGATGGACTCGGATGGTGGACGGAGTGTGGGGTCAGAGGCCTTGCAAAATCTGGTCTCCCGTCTGGATGGTCAAGAGGTTGCGCAGCAGCAGATGCTTCAATTCCTGCAAGGGATGTCCTCCCGATTAGATACACTACAGCAATCCCTGCCTAGTGTACTCTCTCCTACTGTTCCTGTTACTCCAGCACCTGCCAGTGCTGTGAGTTCTTCTATGCCGGCTGCATCAGCTCCAGTGTCACGTCTGCATCTGCCCGTGCCGAGCAAGTATGATGGCAGTCCTAAGTTATGTCGCGGGTTTCTCAATCAATGTGAAATACAGTTTGAGTTATTGCCACATAATTTCCCCACGCCAAGATCCAAGGTTGCCTACATCATCTCCTTACTCTCTGGATCTGCTCTGAGTTGGGTGTCTCCTCTGTGGGAACGTGCTGACCCTCTGATTAACAACTACACAGACTTCGTGTCAACCTTCAGACGGATCTTTGACGAGCCTGGTCGTGCGACATCAGCTTCGGCAGACCTGATCCAACTTCGTCAAGGTACCCGAAGCATGGGACAATATGTCATCCAGTTCCAGACGTTGGCTGCAGAGGTTCAGTGGAACAACCAAGCTCTGGTAGCAGCTTTCTGGCACGGACTCTCGGATCGGATCAAGGATGAACTGGCGACCCGTGACATTCCTGTTCAACTGTCTGATTTGATCTCCCTGTGCATTAAGTTGGACTCTCGCATCCGCGAACGCAATAATGAACGCGCTCGGAGTGAGCCACGCAGATCAAGGTTCATACCTCCTGTACAGTTCCAGTCTCCTTCTTCTGACGAACCTATGCAGATAAATAGGTCCCGCCTAACTCCTGAAGAGCGGGCAAGAAGAATACGTGAGAGACTCTGCCTGTACTGTGCTGCTGCGGGCCATCAGATTAACTCCTGCACGGTGCGTTCGGGAAACGCCAGATCCTGACTTGTAAGGGAGGAGTCAAGTTAGGATCTTTCAGTCAAGCTCCTTCTCAACAAGACCTCATCCTTCCAGTGATGCTAGAGACTCCAGTTGGGCTCCAGTCTGCGTCAGCATTAGTGGACTGCGGTGCTGCAGGAAACTTTATCACCCAAGCTGCGGTAAATAAATTTTGCCTATCTACCTGTGAACTTTCTTGTCCAGTTTACATTACTGCTGTGGATGGTAGTCGAATCTCCAAGGGGAACATTTCTCATCAAACTGTTCCAGTGGTTCTGGGAGTTGGATTTCTCCATTCTGAACTGATCAAGTTCCTGGTCATCCCTCAAGCCACCCAGGAGATTGTCTTGGGCATGCCCTGGCTCCAGCTACATAATCCACAGTTTGACTGGTCAACGTTGCAGCTTACCTCATGGGGTTCACATTGTCATCAATCCTGCTTAGCCCAAGTGTGTCCCATTAAGTCTACCGAAGTAAAGACACAGTCAAGTCTCCCAGCAGCTTATCAAGACTTCTCAGACGTCTTCTGTGAAAAGGCTGCTGATATCCTGCCGCCCCATAGGGAATGGGATTGTCCCATCGATCTCCTTCCTGGCAAGAAGCCACCTAGGGGGCGCACCTACCCGTTGTCTGTTCCTGAAACTGAGGCGATGAGTAATTACATCAGAGAGAATCTTCAGAAGGGATTCATCCGTCCGTCATCATCTCCCGCTGGTGCAGGTTTCTTCTTTGTTAAAAAGAAGGATGGAGGACTGCGTCCATGCATTGACTATCGGGGTCTCAATGACATTACTATCAAGAATAGTTATCCATTACCACTCATTACCGAATTATTTGACAGAGTTAAAGGAGCCCGCATCTTCACCAAGTTAGATCTCCGCGGTGCCTATAATCTCATCAGAATCCGGAGTGGTGACGAGTGGAAGACAGCTTTCAACACTCGAGATGGCCATTATGAATACCTGGTAATGCCATTTGGGTTGAGTAATGCTCCAGCAGTGTTCCAACACTTTGTGAACGAAATCTTTCGTGATGTCCTGTATAAGTACCTCGTTGTTTACTTAGATGATATCCTTATCTTCTCCCAAGACCTTCCATCTCATCGTCTACAAGTTTGTGAAGTTCTCCGACGTCTTCGTGAGAACCGGCTCTACGGGAAACTATCTAAATGCACCTTTGAAGTTCCCTCTATACCCTTCCTGGGTTATATAATTTCCGGATCGGATCTTCAGATGGACCCGACAAAATTGGAAGCTATTGCCAATTGGTCCATTCCAAACTCTCTCAAGTCTATCCAGCGATTCCTGGGTTTCGCCAACTACTATAGAAAATTTATTCGAGGATTCTCCACTCTCATCGCTCCTATTACCAACCTGACTCGGAAAGGGGCAGACCATTCCAACTGGTCAGAAGAAGCCTTGGCAGCCTTCCAGAAGATCAAGCTAGCCTTTATGTCTGCTCCAGTGCTGTCTCAGCCAGATGTCAACAGACCATTCGAGTTGGAGGTAGATGCCTCTACAGTTGGGGTTGGAGCTGTTCTCTCCCAGAAGGGATCCGATGGGAAAGTCCACCCTTGTGGGTTTTATTCTCGAAAGTTTCTTCCTGCAGAAGCTAACTACTCCGTGGGGGATCAAGAACTACTGGCGATCAAGCTGGCTCTCGAGGAATGGAGATATCTCCTAGAAGGGGCCAAACATCCGTTTAATATCTACACGGATCATAAAAACCTGCTATATTTAAAGGCAGCTCAGTGCCTTAACCCTCGCCAGTCCAGGTGGGCTATGTTTTTCTCACGTTTTAATTTCAAGCTTCATTTCCGCCCAGGTTCGCAGAATGTGAAAGCCGACGCGTTATCCCGATCCATGGAATCTGAAGAAGGAACATCTGACTCAGTGCCACATTCCATCCTGAGTCCCGTGGTTTTCGCTGCATCTCAAGTCTCCCCAGCTCCTCCTCCTGGTAAGACTTTTGTTTCCCCAGATCTCCGTCCCAAGTTGCTATCTTGGGCCCATCAATCCAAGTTCACTGGTCATCCTGGGGTCCTGAAGACCTTCAAGTTCCTTTCTGCTACATATTGGTGGCCAAAGATGAAAATGGACATCCAGGATTTCGTGGCATCCTGTCCTAAATGTGTGCAGCACAAGACTCCTCGTCAGTCTCCAGCAGGTCAGTTACAACCACTGTCTATCCCTAGTCGTCCCTGGTCACACCTGTCCATGGATTTTATCACCGACCTTCCTCCTTCTCAAGGACATAATACCATTTGGGTTGTAGTGGACAGATTCACCAAGATGGCTCATTTTGTTCCTCTCCAGGGTCTCCCTTCTGCCCCAAAACTTGCCCAAATCTTCCTACGGGAGATTTTCCGCTTACATGGTTTACCCTCTGAAATAATATCTGACCGGGGGGTACAGTTTGTAGCGAGGTTTTGGAGGGCCCTCTGTTCTGCCATGCAGGTCAAACTGAAGTTTTCATCTTCATACCATCCTCAGACGAATGGGCAGACAGAGAGGGTCAATCAAGAACTTGAGACTTTTTTAAGATTATATGTTTCATCTTCCCAGGATGACTGGTTCGATCTGCTCCCATGGGCCGAGTTTGCCCACAACTTTCGATACCATACTGCCACTGAAACGACACCATTCTTTGCAGTATATGGGCAACATCCCCGTGTACCTGATTTCCAAGAACTCCCTCATATGGATGTTCCTGCTGCCACTACTGCTCTGACTCAGTTTTCATCTATTTGGAGAAAAATTCACGTTTCCCTCAAAAAGGCCTCCAGTCGGTACAAGGTCTTTGCCGACCGCAAGAGACGTGCGGTTCCCCATTTGAAACCTGGGGACAAGGTTTGGCTATCAACCCGTAACCTCCGTCTCAGGGTCCCATCCATGAAGTTTGCACCACGCTTCATTGGTCCTTACCCTGTCGAAAGAGTCATCAACCCAGTGGCCTATAAATTAAAGTTACCATCTTCCCTTCGTATACCTAACGCTTTTCATATTTCTCTCCTCAGACCTCTAGTCCTAAACCGCTTTCAGAATACTCTTCCAGTAGGTCCCAAGGTTCGAACTCAGCGGGGCGTGGAATTCGAGATCAACAAAATTCTGGACTCCCGTTGTCGGTATGGACGTCTCCAGTACCTGGTCGATTGGTCCGGTTATGGCCCAGAGGAGAGAAGTTGGGTGAATTCGTCCGATGTCCATGCTCCTAGGTTGGTCCGTGTCTTCCACAGCACTCATCCCTCCAAACCACGTGGGTGTTCGGTGTCCACCCCTAAAGGAGGGGGTACTGTCAGGAATCGACTTACCAGGCTGGCATCCGTCCGCCGCTGCGGACTCCGTCCTGGCTCCCTGCGGTCGCCTGTCGCCTATGCCCCTGCCATGGGACATCATCAGGGGCCTGGGAACACTCCTGAGACAGCGGGCATGTAGCGCGCCGCGTCCCTGCTAGGCCGCAGCGTGGGCGCCACCATGACAGTCTGTAAACAGCCAGTATACTGCGGCCAATCCGGTGCTTGGCCGCACCCACTTTCCTTCACTCATCCAATCCCTGTGCACCATGGGGTACATAAGAGACTGCAGGATCAGTCTGCAGGCATCCTGGACTTTGTGTCTCTCCAGCGACCCATGTGAAAGGATCTGTTCCTGTTCCTCCTGTGTTCCTGGTTCTCTGCTTACGAACTTGTACTCCTGGTTACTCTGCACAGCTCCGTGGAACTTCAAGGCCCAGCAATACCTGCAACCGGCAAATAAGGCTTCACACTCATCACCACCTTGTGTGCTTCAGCCTGCAGTTGAAGACTGACTCCAGGTGTGTTTCATTCCTCCACCTGTGATACAGCTTGCTGCTGCCAGTGCCTCATCACCTGCACTGTGAAGTCAGACTCCTGCCTCTGCTCAGGTTTGCCATTCTACACCTTGCTGCCTAAGTTTCCTGTTTTAAAACCTGCACTGGTTTCCAAACCAGAACCATTTCACAAACACTTGTTCTTCTGTTTATATATTACCGGATATTATTTTCTCAAGTCATCTGTCATCCATTGCCATAGACTTTCAGTTATCATACTGAGTGATTGACTTTACTCATCTGTTATTATTGTTTCTGCTACCATTCTGTGTTATATCATCTACTAAATAAAATACCATTGCGCTCATGCGCAGGAACGTTATCCAGCCTCCTCGTTTTCTCCCATCTACCTCCACTGACCCACTAGCGCCCCCTCCGGGGACACAGCCCAAACACAATCTGACACCACCCCACCAACTCCCTCAGTGTCAATTTCCTCCTTACCCAGGAATGCCAATAGTCCTGCAGGCCATGTCACTGGCAATTCTGACGAGTCCTCTCCTGCCTGGGATTCCTCCGATGCATCCTTGAGTGTAATGCCTACTGCTGCTGGCGCTGCTGTTGTTGCTGCTGGGAGTCGATCGTCATCCCAGAGGGGAAGTCGTAAGCCCACTTGTACTACTTCCAGTAAGCAATTGACTGTCCAACAGTCCTTTGCGAGGAAGATGAAATATCACAGCAGTCATCCTGCTGCAAAGCGGATAACTGAGGCCTTGACAACTATGTTGGTGTTAGACGTGCGTCCGGTATCCGCCGTTAGTTCACAGGGAACTAGACAATTTATTGAGGCAGTGTGCCCCCGTTACCAAATACCATCTAGGTTCCACTTCTCTAGGCAGGCGATACCGAGAATGTACACGGACGTCAGAAAAAGACTCACCAGTGTCCTAAAAAATGCAGTTGTACCCAATGTCCACTTAACCACGGACATGTGGACAAGTGGAGCAGGGCAGGGTCAGGACTATATGACTGTGACAGCCCACTGGGTAGATGTATGGACTCCCGCCGCAAGAACAGCAGCGGCGGCACCAGTAGCAGCATCTCGCAAACGCCAACTCTTTCCTAGGCAGGCTACGCTTTGTATCACCGCTTTCCAGAATACGCACACAGCTGAAAACCTCTTACGGCAACTGAGGAAGATCATCGCGGAATGGCTTACCCCAATTGGACTCTCCTGTGGATTTGTGGCATCGGACAACGCCAGCAATATTGTGTGTGCATTAAATATGGGCAAATTCCAGCACGTCCCATGTTTTGCACATACCTTGAATTTGGTGGTGCAGAATTTTTTAAAAAACGACAGGGGCGTGCAAGAGATGCTGTCGGTGGCCAGAAGAATTGCGGGACACTTTCGGCGTACAGGCACCACGTACAGAAGACTGGAGCACCACCAAAAACTACTGAACCTGCCCTGCCATCATCTGAAGCAAGAAGTGGTAACGAGGTGGAATTCAACCCTCTATATGCTTCAGAGGTTGGAGGAGCAGCAAAAGGCCATTCAAGCCTATACAATTGAGCACGATATAGGAGGTGGAATGCACCTGTCTCAAGCGCAGTGGAGAATGATTTCAACGTTGTGCAAGGTTCTGATGCCCTTTGAACTTGCCACACGTGAAGTCAGTTCAGACACTGCCAGCCTGAGTCAGGTCATTCCCCTCATCAGGCTTTTGCAGAAGAAGCTGGAGACATTGAAGGAGGAGCTAACACGGAGCGATTCCGCTAGGCATGTGGGACTTGTGGATGGAGCCCTTAATTCGCTTAACAAGGATTCACGGGTGGTCAATCTGTTGAAATCAGAGCACTACATTTTGGCCACCGTGCTCGATCCTAGATTTAAAGCCTACCTTGGATCTCTCTTTCCGGCAGACACAAGTCTGCTGGGGTTCAAAGACCTGCTGGTGACAAAATTGTCAAGTCAAGCGGAACGCGACCTGTCAACATCTCCTCCTTCACATTCTCCCGCAACTGGGGGTGCGAGGAAAAGGCTCAGAATTCCGAGCCCACCCGCTGGCGGTGATGCAGGGCAGTCTGGAGCGACTGCTGATGCTGACATCTGGTCCGGACTGAAGGACCTGACAACGATTACGGACATGTCGTCTACTGTCACTGCATATGATTCTCTCACCATTGAAAGAATGGTGGAGGATTATATGAGTGACCGCATCCAAGTAGGCACGTCACACAGTCCGTACTTATACTGGCAGGAAAAAGAGGCAATTTGGAGGCCCTTGCACAAACTGGCTTTATTCTACCTAAGTTGCCCTCCCACAAGTGTGTACTCCGAAAGAGTGTTTAGTGCCGCCGCTCACCTTGTCAGCAATCGGCGTACGAGGTTACATCCAGAAAATGTGGAGAAGATGATGTTCATTAAAATGAATTATAATCAATTCCTCCGTGGAGACATTGACCAGCAGCAATTGCCTCCACAAAGTACACAGGGAGCTGAGATGGTGGATTCCAGTGGGGACGAATTGATAATCTGTGAGGAGGGGGATGTACACGGTGATATATCGGAGGATGATGATGAGGTGGACATCTTGCCTCTGTAGAGCCAGTTTGTGCAAGGAGAGATTAATTGCTTCTTTTTTGGTGGGGGTCCAAACCAACCCGTCATTTCAGTCACAGTCGTGTGGCAGACCCTGTCACTGAAATGATGGGTTGGTTAAAGTGTGCATGTCCTGTTTATACAACATAAGGGTGGGTGGGAGGGCCCAAGGACAATTCCATCTTGCACCTCTTTTTTCTTTAATTTTTCTTTGCGTCATGTGCTGTTTGTGGAATGTTTTTTGGAAGGGCCATCCTGCGTGACACTGCAGTGCCACTCCTAGATGGGCACGGTGTTTGTGTCGGCCACTAGGGTCGCTTATCTTACTCACACAGCTACCTCATTGCGCCTCTTTTTTTCTTTGCGTCATGTGCTGTTTGGGGAGTGTTTTTTGGAAGGGCCATCCTGCGTGACACTGCAGTGCCACTCCTAGATGGGCCCGGTGTTTGTGTCGGCCACTAGGGTCGCTTATCTTACTCACACAGCTACCTCATTGCGCCTCTTTTTTTCTTTGCGTCATGTGCTGTTTGGGGAGGGTTTTTTGGAAGGGCCATCCTGCGTGACACTGCAGTGCCACTCCTAGATGGGCCCGGTGTTTGTGTCGGCCACTAGGGTCGCTTATCTTACTCACACAGCTACCTCATTGCGCCTCTTTTTTTCTTTGCGTCATGTGCTGTTTGGGGAGGGTTTTTTGGAAGGGCCATCCTGCGTGACACTGCAGTGCCACTCCTAGATGGGCCCGGTGTTTTTGTCGGCCACTAGGGTCGCTTATCTTACTCACACAGCTACCTCATTGCGCCTCTTTTTTTCTTTGCGTCATGTGCTGTTTGGGGAGGGTTTTTTGGAAGGGCCATCCTGCGTGACACTGCAGTGCCACTCCTAGATGGGCACGGTGTTTGTGTCGGCCACTAGGGTCGCTTATCTTACTCACACAGCTACCTCATTGCGCCTCTTTTTTTCTTTGCGTCATGTGCTGTTTGGGGAAGGTTTTTTGGAAGGGCCATCCTGCGTGACACTGCAGTGCCACTCCTAGATGGGCCCGGTGTTTGTGTCGGCCACTAGGGTCGCTTATCTTACTCACACAGCTACCTCATTGCGCCTCTTTTTTTCTTTGCGTCATGTGCTGTTTGGGGAGGGTTTTTTGGAAGGGCCATCCTGCGTGACACTGCAGTGCCACTCCTAGATGGGCCCGGTGTTTGTGTCGGCCACTAGGGTCGCTTATCTTACTCACACAGCTACCTCATTGTGCCTCTTTTTTTCTTTGCGTCATGTGCTGTTTGGGGAGTGTTTTTTGGAAGGGCCATCCTGCGTGACACTGCAGTGCCACTCCTAGATGGGCACGGTGTTTGTGTCGGCCACTAGGGTCGCTTAGCTTAGTCATCCAGCGACCTAGGTGCAAATTTTAGGACTAAAAATAATATTGTGAGGTGTGAGGTATTCAGAATAGACTGAAAATGAGTGGAAATTATGGTTTTTGAGGTTAATAATACTTTGGGATCAAAATGACCCCCAAATTCTATGATTTAAGCTGTTTTTTAGTGTTTTTAAAAAAAAACACCCGAATCCAAAACACACCCGAACCCGACAAAAAAAATTCGGTGAGGTTTTGCCAAAACGCGGTCGAACCCAAAACACGGCCGCGGAACCGAACCCAAAACCAAAACACAAAACCCGAAAAATTTCAAGTGCACATCTCTACTCTCTGCACATGTTAAATCTGCCTCCCCTGCAGTGCACATGGTTTTGCCCAACTGCTAACAAAGTTCCTGCTGCGATCAACTCAGAATTACCCCCATAATAAACATCTACTGGGAGACAACAACAAAATCTCAGATAACTTTACATGCAATGGAATGTCCTTTAAGAAATGAGTAATTGGCAATCCCAAGGGGCAGCATGTAAGTTAAGGTCGGTATATGTGTAGAAGACAAAAAGGAAAGAGAAGGGAAGCGGTAAAGAAGAAAAAGTGAACAAGGGGAAAGAGGAGCACAGGAGAATGTTAGTAAGGGAAAGACAAGAGAGGTGAAAAAAGAGGTAGAAAGTGCTGGGAATTACTATGAAGCATAATCAAGAGCGAGACGGGGCCTGATGATGGCAAGAGACCCAGCAAGATCAAGTAATACAGAATTTATGATGGCGCTCTTGTCTGCAGTTAACATGTTTGATTCTCTTTAGTACATAATGGAAACAAAACTGACAGCAACCTGGTAATTGAAATTCCGTGAAAGAGACATTCAAAAAAGTAACAAACAGCTAGGGCTAGTGCATAAAGTAGACAGTGATAAGGTAGTATACCCATGTATATCCCTTTGAGGCACATTGTTACCAAACACATTTAATAATAATAATAATAATAATAATAATAATATACTTTATTTGTCATTAACAAAATCGACAACGAAAATGTAAATGAAAAAGCAATAGGAGTCTCACAAAGCCATAAAAATAACAGTAACATTTGCTACATTTGGAAAACAATTGCACACAGCCTACTGATCATTTAGCAGCCGGATAGCAGTTGGAAAAAAGCTGTTTAACATGCGGTTTGAATGAGCGCGGATACTCCTGAACCGTTTTAAGGATGGCAATTTTTCAAAGATCAAACAATTTGGATGACTCTCATCAGTAAATATACTCCTAGCTTTCCTTAATACATTTCTAGTATACAAGTCTTTCATACTTGGCAGAGGCACCCCAATGATCCTACTGGCAGTTTTAACCACCCTCACAAAAGCTATTCGTTCTGCTGTAGTGCAATTTCCAAACCACACTATCATCCCATATGTTAAAACGCTCTCTACGATACTGTGATAAAACCTAACCAAAGTGCTTGTACTTAAGCAAACAGCTCTAAGCCTCCTCAAAAAAAAAAGGCGTTGCTGCGCCTTTTTAATCAAGAAGACACTGTTCGTAGACCAAGTTAGGTCGTTTGTGATATATGTACCTAAAAATTTAAAAGAGACCACCTCCTCTATCGGTTTTCCATCCAAAGACACAGGAAATAGTGGTCTATTACAACCTCGCCTAAAATCAACAACCATCTCCTTTGTTTTAGACGTGTTTAAAACCAAACAATTTATATTACTCCATTCCAGTAAACGTAAAATTTCAAATCTATAAGATGACTCATCATTACCACTTATCAAGCCGACAACTGCCGTGTCATCTGCAAATTTCACTACTTTGACGGAATCAGAAGTTGAGAAACAATCATACGTAAATAGAGAATATAATAACGGGCTCAAAACGCACCCTTGTGGAACCCCCGTACTTATACAGATCTCACTAGACATAAATTTACCAAGCCTAACTACTTGCGGCCTTGCTGTCAAAAAATTTAAAATCCAATTGCACGTGAACCCGTTTACGACTAGGTTAAAAAGCTTAGAGACCAAAGATGTTGGTACAATAGTATTAAATGCGGAACTAAAATCCACAAATAAAATTCTCACATAGGTCCCTTTCTTCTCTAAATGGGTCTGCATAATAAAATAAAATAATAAAAGGAACACAGAAACTAATAAGACAATTACCTTCACCAAAAACAACCTCCTTCCACCCGTATACAAAACCCAAACATAATATACCTGGATCCCTAACTAAAGAAAACACCACCAGGTGGAGACGGATGGCGGTGAGCAACTCTTAATCTCCAGCCTAAAGGTCATAAGGACCAAAACCACAAGCCAGAAAATGAAACAGTGAGTAGGACCAGGCAATTTATACCCTACTAAGGCCAGAAAATAAAATGCAAAATAATAGCAATAAAAGGAGTCCAATAATATTATACATTATAGAATTATCAAGGCAGGCAAACTATTAAGAAACACATACAGTACTCCAAATAAGCACAACAATAAAATAGGAGAATCAAGATAAAGAAATAGAGCAGAGACTCATACAGCTCCATATTATATCATAAAGAAAGGAAATAAAAAAATAAACAGGATACTGAATTATCACTGAATTGATATCTGTATACTTGAAGGCTTGTATGAAAATAGATATAGAGCCGGCCTTAGCTATAGGCAGGCTAGGCATTTGCCTAGGGCATCCAAGCATGTCTAGGGCATCCAAGCATGTCCCTGCAGTATCTCATGCTTGGAGGGACAGTCTGCAAACTATCTGTTACTTTCTAAATGTATTCAATTAGTACTTGTATACACTGCTGTTTACATTTGTCAAATAGAATGCAGATAGTCACTTGAACTCCCTCCAACATGCTTGAATGCCCCTGACTTGTGAGAACTCCGACAGCAGAAGCCCAGTAACTGCAATTCCTGGACCTGTGACATTTTCACTGACTATATAAGGTTATTACTGGATGGCTCCTTATGATACCACATATATTTTGGAAGACGGCTCTACATAAATCTGAGGGGGACTCTGCTAACCTGTGTCCCTTATCCCTGTGCAAACGCCAGGTGTCTGCAGGGATATAACATGGGCAGTGTTCTCCCCACACTTTATTTCTCAGTTCATGCCATAAAATTCCCTTGCCATCCAGCACTGTAACGTGGTCAGTAAGTTGCGTTGCGCTATTTCTATATGAAACATCAGTGCAGCATGACTTTCAGATGCGTCAGACTGGAGAGCAGAGTATACTGCTCCTGCAGTATAAAATTAAGAGCACACAGTTGCCGGGAGTAACAGACACCAGCAAACACGCTGAACAGTGAAGAGAATGGACAGTTGCTACTTGTTTGATACTGGTCTTTTGTGTAACCAGCAAGTATGGCAGTATCTGGACTTTGCTGCCATCTGTGTCCAACCAGCAAGCTAAAATAAAGGATGAGGCTTGCAAGGACGGCATACCTCGTGAGGTCACATCCCTTGTACGTGTGCCCCTTTAACGTGTTCGAGCGCAAGAACGTACCCATCCTGCCACCCCCATCTCACAAAACGCAGTCACAGATCTAGGGAGCTGCATAGGTGCACACACTGACTGCAAGCACACCAGCAAGCAAAATTAAGTTTTATTAAAAAAAAAAAGCTACAAGCATTACTAATATGGGAGGCATTTGTGTAAGGTGAATTACTGTGTGGAATTATGTGTATTATGGCCATTATTGTGGGGCATTATGCAGGGTTGAACTGGCTCACAGGGGCACAGGGTAACCCCCCAGTAGGCCTTACTGCCTGAGTGTTGCTGGGTCAGATGCAGAACTAGCGGTGGTGCTAGGGGGCACCAGCCAAAATTTTGCCTAGGGCATCAAATTGGCTAGTGCCGGCTCTGAATAGATACATGCGACTCAAATTTCTTATGAAGATCTACAGTACTGTATGATGTAATGACACTAATGTTTCTCCTTATTTTGTTTGTGCTGTATGTCCTGTGAAGAAGAAACATTTTGACAAATATCAAGGTTGACATCTTCATCCCCCAAATCTCTTGATCTACTAGGTAGAATCATTTACAGCTAGTTATTTAACTACATTTATGAACAACTTTGGTTTTTCTCTATATTTAAGTATACAGATGAATGTAAAGTGGCATTTATTCTTCCTATTTTCAGGAACAGTGGGATGTACCAGTTTTTGGAAGACAACTGCAATATATCCCGTCCTCTTTCACCTGCAAACTTGCATCTGTGATTGCTGGTATGCAGGAATACTTACCTGCAGAGAATGCTCTTCCAATAAGAGCTGTCCCTTGAAAATGCTTCTTGGATTACGACACGGGTTTCCTATAGCATGTAGCCATTAGCATACAAATGCACAGTCATCATGGGGATAGAGAGAGCTCATTTGGGTCCCTCTCCATTGAATTCTGCTTAAAGAAACCCGTAGCCTTTTATAGGCATTGCTATCTATAGATTTTGTTAACTGTAGAGCAGAAGCTCTGGAAAGTGTCATTGATGTGCCGTAGGTCCACAACAAATATTTCTAATATCCGCTGCAGACCCTGTTTTACACATATGGTGAGCCATATGTATTGTGGTAAACATCCGAAAATGTTAGTTCTCTGAGCTTTTACCTCATTATTTTGTTTAAAACATTCTGTCCTATATAAGTAGAAAACAAAAAACATGTATGTATAATAGAGAAAATATGTACAGAAAGAAATTAAAGTATTTACTCAATCTCAGCTGCTATGTGCTGCAATAATGATAATATTATGACTTCACAACACACTGAGGTCTATTCATGAAGCAGTGAAAAGAATGGAGAAGCGGGCCAGTGGAGAAGTTGCTCATAGCAACCAATCAGCTTTTAAGTAACATTTATCAAGTGCATTCTATAAAAGTATAAGTAGCAGGTGACTGGATGCCATGGGTAACTTCTCCATTGGCACACTTCTTTACTCTTTTCACTGATTCATGAATAGACCTCACTGTTTAGTGTTTTGTCAGAAGCTGTGAGTGAAGGCTTGGAGGGAGTTTTACTAATTCCTTTGTTTAAAAAAAAAAAAAAAGTATGACGCACAGGCCAACAAAGGGATATGTGACAGCACATTTTATAATGGCAAGACTTTCGTGTACAGTATGAAGGTCACCATGGGCTTGATAGCATGGTGGCACACAGTGATTAGTATTTCTTCCTCATATGATTTTGGTCAAGGGTTACATTTGGAGAAGGCCCTAATCTGATGGAATTGATATGTTCTCTTTATGTGTGCATGGGTTTTCTGCAGGTGCTCGGGTTTCCTCCTACATTCCAAATAACATATTGGTAAGTTTATTGGCCTTTGACCTACAGTATGTGGTCCAGATTTATCAAGTCTTGGAGAGTGATAAATTGCACGGTGATAAAGTACCAACCAATCAGCTCCTAACACTGATGTTAAAGGCTGTGTTAGAAAATTGCCAGGAGCTGATTGGTTGGTACTTTATCACAGTACAATTTATCACTCTCCAAGGCTTGATAAATCTGGGCCTGTGTGTATTATAGGGTGATTCGAATGATTTTCTCGAGAGCGCTGCAGAATATTAGTAATGTTAACAATAATGGTCTTACTGGACAGTATATAACACTTGGCTATCTTAGTAAGATGACAGGAATGTTAAATATCCTGGTACATTCAATTTGGGTACATTCAATTTGTTTGATCCAATTAATTCACGTGTGATTGCCAAGAAGATACTATTTACAATGAGTATGCAGTATACAGTATATCTTTTATAGAAATTAGTTGGCCCTTTTGGAAAACATATGATAGTGCTACAATATAGTATGGTGTACTAAGCCACTTCATACTGACAGTGGGATTAGGTTGTCTCTGCTGACTGAGATCTTGTACAGGTTTCCTCCTAGTCCTCACACTGTGCATGCACTGCACAGAGATACACTGCAGAGTCACTCACACTGGGGTTATTGATGTGTAGGAAACACTGGCTGTTCTTGCGTTGTAGATCAGCTGTGAATTTTCCTTCTGATTTTCCCTCCTCCGAAACAATATATATTAGATCAACAAGGCTTTCCCCTGGTGCCTGTCTGTACCACCTTATTCCATTGAATGTGCCCACTTTATATTCACAATATAGGCGTACAGATTCCCCTTCTGTGACAGTGACTGTCTGATTCTGGTAATAGATCATATCCTGAGAATTCACAACTGCAAAACAAAACATTGTGATATCATATTAATATACTGATAGTATTGCTCATCAAAATAAAAGCAGCAGAAAATTAGAATGTATTTATGATATAGTAGTATCTACAGTATACTGTAGAAGGTACACGTACAGCAGGCTATCCACAAAATACCCAGCTCCACAGCGTTGCCATATCTGCCCTTATATCTGTAACACAGTAGATGTAAACTGCATGATGTGAGCTCTATATGCAGGGTGTACAGTAAGTGACTCACCACAAGCTAACGCCTCTCACCTGATCAGGACCCTGACATTGCAAGTGCATTGCATGTTACACTCTATATAATAGGCAAGAAAACAGTGCTGCCATCTTGTGGCATAAAATAATTCATAAAAGTTTTAAAAGCAATACTGCAAATTAAATGTTAACATTTTGACAGAGTGCTCTTTCACTGACTGGCCCGTGTGCCAATCAAAACATGGGGCAGGGCTATGCAGGTGTCAGGGACGGAGCTATGCATTGTGTCTCGGCACCTCATTAAAAATACAAAAACATTTGGTTATGGCTTGCCATAGATGGTGGGAAACCATCTGCGTCTTCCCAGTCGATGGCAAAAGTATTCTACATCGGCTATAAATCATTAATGATTTGAAATCATCAATGGTCGATGGCCTTCCCTAATATAGAGCAATTGCTTCTTTGTTCTCTTTTGTGTAATCCTGAAAGAGAAATTCAATTGTTCGGGTTTATAAAGGTGTGAAAGTGTTGAGTGAGCCAGTGATTCCCGACAAGTGCATTATGTCATGGGACTAAATGTATTGGGAGCTGTGGTTTGGGACCCAGTCTTGTGGGAACAATAGTCCTGATTCATATTAGTATTCTAATGCTGCCGCAGAAGCATTTTCTAGCTTAGAGGATGTGCAAAAATATGGTAATTGAACAACTGCTGGGATTGTATAGATACTCCCACTGGAGCTTTTACGTCTGCCCGCAACATTCGCAATATTAACACAGATCCAGAAAGCATTGACTACCTTAGTGCAAAATTCACTAAGAATGGCTGCTGCAACTGAGATGCCGGAGACGTGATTCCTGCATACAGTATTGTAGTCTGTGGCTGATACACTCCCCAAAAATGCCCACATTTTTGCTGCCACTACCTGTTAACTCAACCACTACCTGTCAATCACATGCAAATGAATCCTCACTTGCGAATGTAATAGCAAATTAAACCATACTTACCTACTCTCCTGGAAGCTGCAGGACACTACCAATTTTTCGCATAGTCTTTCTCACCCCTGAAAGAGGCTGGATCACCCGTATGTCAACTGCTAGTAAAGCGGGCAGGATGTGGGAGAAAACGCTGGCCTTTATTTGAGGGTTTGGGGATAAATTATGTGAATTTGGCAGCATTTTGCTGCTATGGGGATGGGGCCTAATGACGTGCCAGCCAGGCCTTGCCTACTAAAGATGCCTGCAGAGTCTCCTCACTGGCTTCTCCTGGAAGGGATCCAAGTAAGTAAGTATAAATTAAACGGGGCGTGTACACATTGCAGCAGCGATGCATGTGCAGTTTACCAATCACTCAATAGCGAAAACATTGGCATACCAAGCAACTGTGAATCAGGCCCAATATGGCAAGATGACCCTATTTGTGCCAAAGAATTGACTGGCCTGCAGCCTGCATCGTCATAGGCTACTGGTGGTGCCTGTTTTATTAGATGGAACAGCCTGTAAAATTTTGCTGCAGAAAACAGTACAGTTTATAACTCAATACCACTGCGCTATACTGGCTATTAAGCTTCATAATGTAACTGGATCGTGGTAGGGGTCATGTCTTTTATACTTCACTTGCTAGTTTTATGCTGAACGGTAATGTATTATGTTGGGTGTATTCAGTAGCGGATCTTGCCACGGGCAAGCAGGACTTTTGCCCGGGGCGCCGCCTTCCGGAGGGCGCCGCACCATGGCAAGATCCGCCACTGTGCCCCCCGCAGTGCCCCCCGCTGTGCCTCCCGCAGGTCCCCCGCTGCGAAGGGAACCAGACGCTACGCGTCTAGTTTCCCTTCGTGGAGAGGACTTTTGCTGTGCGGTGCGCGATGATGTCATCTCGCACCGCACAGCATTGTGGCACAGACGCTAGGGGTCATAATTGACCTCTAGTGTCTATGCTGTGCTATGGGAGAGACGTCATGACTGACGTCTCTCCCATAGATCCGAGGAGAGGAGAGGAAAAGAGCGGCGCCGGCGGAGGTCTGCAGCGGTCTGGTATCAGGAGCTGGGATCGGAAGTATAAATTTTTCTTTTTTTTTTCTTTCAGCGGCGCTTCAAGGGGGAAAAATGGGGGCGTGACTGACCACGCCCCATATGAAGCCAAGCCCCTATATTTTTGCCCAGGGCGCCACAAGGGCAAGAACTGGCCCTGGGTGTATTTATTTTTAAATGTAGGCTTTTACAGTATATTCAGCATTGTATGTATTATTTTATAAATGTGCGCTATTGTAAAAGTGCAGTTGTATAACCAATATTGTTAATTCCATAATTGCATGTACTGCTTGATTCACATATAGGGATCTATTCATCATCACTTAATTTATTTTCTACAAAAGTTGGTGAAAATTTGGCCCATTCATTACAAAAGTAATACAGCAGATATCACTGATATCTTTAGTATAGTAGTTATCATTAATTTTTTTCCGGGAGGCTGACTACAAACCACCATGATTTGGCCAGGTCTTCCCCCAGCACCAGGAACCATCATTGCTCTCTATGGATCTGAACATACAAACATTACTGGTTTGTTTTAAAGACTAAAGAATGGTTGTATTGAAATATACAATAATGTTAAAATATTTCACACTTTTATCACATCCACAAATTACTGTGCAGTAATTTGCACAGTGGGGGTAATTCCAAGTTGATCGCAGCAGGACATTTTTTAGCAGTTGGACAAAACCATGTGCACTGCAGGGGGGCAGATATAACATTTGAGGAGAGAGTTAGATGTGGGTGGGTTATTTTGTTTCTGTGCAGGGTAAATACTGGCTGCTTTATTTTTACACTGCAATTTAGATTGCAGATTGAACTCACCACACCCAAATCTATCTCTCTCTGCACATGTTATATCTGCCTCCCCTGCAGTGCACATGGTTTTGCCCAACTGCTAAAAAATTTCCTGCTGCGATCAACTTGGAATTACCCCCAGTGTACAAGTACCACTGACAATATGACATTGGTTACGAAAAGTATTTACATAATTTGGCATGTTTCATAAATTATATTTTTACTAGTGATGAGCGGGTTCGGATCCTCGGAATCCGACCCGCCCGAACTTCACCTTTTTTTTTACACGGGTCCGAGCGACTCGGATCCTCCCGCCTTGCTCGGTTAACCCGAGCGCGCCCGAACGTCATCATCCCGCTGTCGGATTCTCGCGAGACTCGGATTCTATATAAGGAGCCGCGCGTCGCCGCCATTTTCACACGTGCATTGAGATTGATAGGGAGAGGACGTGGCTGGCGTCCTCTCCGAGTCCGTTGTATTATATTAGAACTTAGTTAGTTATAATTGTGGGGAGGATTGGGGACGGGGAGCAGCTGTTAGGGAGTACAGTGCAGGGTTTTGAGTTTAATCCATTGTTTCTCTGCCTGAAAAAAAACGCTCCACCATATCTGTGCTCACTCAGTGTGCTGCACTGCTGCATGATATATCTGTGCTGAGTGCACTGCTCACACTGCCTAATTGTGGGGACCGGGGAGCAGTTATAGCAGGAGTACAGTGCACAGTTTTGCTGACAGTGACCACCAGTCCAGTATACGTTTGTCTGCCTGAAAAACACTGTGGTGTTTTTTTTTTTTCTTTCTTCATGCTAGTTTGTTTAGCAGTCTGCTGACACTGCAGTGTCCACCAGGTCCGTTATACAGTATATTATATATATAATTAAGCACTAAGCAGCAGTACGGTAGGCCACGGCTGTACCTACCTCTGTGTCGACTCGTCACTCATCGTCCATAAGTATAAGTAATACTATCCATCCATCTACATTATATACCTGTGGTGTTTTTTTTTTTCTTTCTTCATACTAGTTTAGCAGTCTGCTGCTGACACTGTCCACCAGGTCCGTTATACAGTATATTATATTTATATATAAGCACTAAGCAGCAGTACGGTAGGCCACGGCTGTACCTACCTCTGTGTCGTCACTCGTCGTCCATAAGTATAAGTAATACTATACTATCCATCCATCTACATTGTATACCTGTGGTGTTTTTTTTTTTTTCTTCATACTAGTTTAGCAGTCTGCTGCTGACACTGTCCACCATGTCCGTTATACAGTATATTATATTTATATATAAGCACTAAGCAGCAGTACGGTAGGCCACGGCTGTACCTACCTCTGTGTCGTCACTCGTCGTCCATAAGTATAAGTAATACTATACTATCCATCCATCTACATTGTATACCTGTGGTGTTTTTTTTTTTCTTTCTTCATACTAGTTTAGCAGTCTGCTGCTGACACTGTCCACCATGTCCGTTATACAGTATATTATATTTATATATAAGCACTAAGCAGCAGTACGGTAGGCCACGGCTGTACCTACCTCTGTGTCGTCACTCGTCGTCCATAAGTATAAGTAATACTATACTATCCAACCATCTACATTGTATACCTGTGGTGTTTTTTTTTCTTTCTTCATACTAGTTTAGCAGTCTGCTGCTGACACTGTCCACCAGGTCCGTTATACAGTATATTATATTTATATATAAGCACTAAGCAGCAGTACGGTAGGCCACGGCTGTACCTACCTCTGTGTCGTCACTCGTCGTCCATAAATATAAGTAATACTATACTATCCATCCATCTACTTTGTATACCTGTGGTGTGTTTTTTTTCTTTCTTCATACTAGTTTAGCAGTCTGCTGCTGACACTGTCCACCAGGTCCGTTATACAGTATATTATATTTATATATAAGCACTAAGCAGTAGTACGGTAGGCCACGGCTGTACCTACCTCTGTGTCGTCACTCGTCGTCCATAAGTATAAGTAATACTATACTATCCAACCATCTACATTGTATACCTGTGGTGTTTTTTTTTTTCTTTCTTCATACTAGTTTAGCAGTCTGCTGCTGACACTGTCCACCAGGTCCGTTATACAGTATATTATATATAAGCACTAAGCAGCAGTACGGTAGGCCACGGCTGTCCCTACCTCTGTGTCGTCACTCGTCGTCCATAAGTATAAGTAATACTATACTATCCATCCATCTACATTGTATACCTGTGGTGGCTTTTAGTTGTGCGCAAAATATGGAGAACAAAAATGTGGAGGTTAAAAAAATAGGGAAAGATCAAGATCCACTTCCACCTCGTGCTGAAGCTGCTGCCACTAGTCATGGCCGAGACGATGAAATGCCATCAACGTCGTCTGCCAAGGCCGATGCCCAATGTCATAGTACAGAGCATGTAAAATCCAAAACACAAAAGATCAGTAAAAAAATGACCCAAAAATCAAAATTAAAAGCGTCTGAGGAGAAGCGTAAACTTGCCAATATGCCATTTACGACACGGAGTGGCAAGGAACGGCTGAGGCCCTGGCCTATGTTCATGGCTAGTGGTTCAGCTTCACATGAGGATGAAAGCACTCATCCTCTCGCTAGAAAAAATAAAAGACTTGCGGCAAAAGCACAGCAAAGAACTGTGCGTAATTCGAAATCACAAATCCCAAAGGAGAGTCCAATTGTGTCGGTTGCGATGCCTGACCTTCCCAACACTGGACGGGAAGAGCTTGCGCCTTCCACCATTTGCACGCCCCCTGCAAGTGTTGAAAGGTGCACCCGCAGTCCAGTTCCTGATAGTGAAATTGAAGATGTCAGTGTTGAAGTACACCAGGATGAGGATATGGGTGTTGCTGGCGCTGGGGAGGAAATTGACAAGGAGGATTCTGATGGTGAGGTGGTTTGTTTAAGTCAGGCACCCGGGGAGACACCTGTTGTCCGTGGGAGGAATATGGCCATTGACATGCCTGGTGAAAATACAAAAAAAATCAGTGTGGAAGTATTTCAACAGAAATGCGGACAACAGGTGTCAAGCCGTGTGTTGCCTTTGTCAAGCTGTAATAAGTAGGGGTAAGGACGTTAACCACCTCGGAACATCCTCCCTTATATGTCACCTGCAGCGCATTCATAATAAGTCAGTGACAAGTTCAAAAACTTTGGATGACAGTGGAAGCAGTCCACTGACCAGTAAATCCCTTCCTCTTGTAACCAAGCTCGCGCAAACCACACCACCAACTCCCTCAGTGTCAATTTCCTCCTTACCCAGGAAAGCCAATAGTCCTGCAGGCCATGTCACTGGCAAGTCTGACGAGTCCTCTCCTGCCTGGGATTCCTCCGATGCATCCTTGAGTGTAACGCCTACTGCTGCTGGCGCTGCTGTTGTTGCTGCTGGGAGTCGATCGTCATCCCAGAGGGGAAGTCGGAAGACCACTTGTACTACTTCCAGTAAGCAATTGACTGTCCAACAGTCCTTTGCGAGGAAGATGAAATATCACAGCAGTCATCCTGTTGCAAAGCGGATAACTGAGGCCTTGACAACTATGTTGGTGTTAGACGTGCGTCCGGTATCCGCCGTTAGTTCACAGGGAACTAGACAATTTCTTGAGGTAGTGTGCCCCCGTTACCAAATACCATCTAGGTTCCACTTCTCTAGGCAGGCGATACCGAGAATGTACACGGACGTCATAAAAAGACTCACCAGTGTCCTAAAAAATGCAGTTGTACCCAATGTCCACTTAACCACGGACATGTGGACAAGTGGAGCAGGGCAGGCTCAGGACTACATGACTGTGACAGCCCACTGGGTAGATGTATTGCCTCCCGCTGCAAGAACAGCAGCGGCGGCACCAGTAGCAGCATCTCGCAAACGCCAACTCGTTCCTAGGCAGGCTACGCTTTGTATCACCGCTTCCAGAAAAGGCACACAGCTGAAAACCTCTTACGGCAACTGAGGAAGATCATCGCAGAATGGCTTACCCCAATTGGACTCTCCTGGGGATTTGTGACATCGGACAATGCCAGCAATATTGTGAGTGCATTACATCTGGGCAAATTCCAGCACATCCCATGTTTTGCACATACCTTGAATTTGGTGGTGCAGAATTATTTAAAAAACGACAGGGGCGTGCAAGAGATGCTGTCGGTGGCCAGAAGAATTGCGGGCCACTTTCGGCGTACAGGCACCGCGTACAGAAGACTGGAGCACCACCAAAAACACCTGAACCTGCCCTGCCATCATCTGAAGCAAGAGGTGGTAACGAGGTGGAATTCAACCCTCTATATGCTTCAGAGGATGGAGGAGCAGCAAAAGGCCATTCAAGCCTATACATCTGGCCATGATATAGGCAAAGGAGGTGGAATGCACCTGTCTCAAGCGCAGTGGAGAATGATTTCAACGTTGTGCAAGGTTCTGCAACCTTTTGAACTTGCCACACGTGAAGTCAGTTCAGACACTGCCAGCCTGAGTCAGGTCATTCCCCTCATCAGGCTTTTGCAGAAGAAGCTGGAGGCATTGAAGAAGGAGCTAAAACAGAGCGATTCCGCTAGGCATGTGGGACTTGTGGATGGAGCCCTTCATTCGCTTAACCAGGATTCACGTGTGGTCAATCTGTTGAAATCAGAGCACTACATTTTGGCCACCGTGCTCGATCCTAGATTTAAAACCTACCTTGGATCTCTCTTTACGGCAGACACAAGTCTGCAGAGGTTCAAAGACCTGCTGGTGACAAAATTGTCAAGTCAAGCGGAACGCGACCCGTCAACATCTCCTCCTTCACATTCTCCCGCAACTGGGGGTGCGAGGAAAAGGCTACGAATTCCGAGTCCACCCGCTGGCGGTGATGCAGGGCAGTCTGGAGCGACTGCTGATGCTGACATCTGGTCCGGACTGAAGGACCTGACAACGATTACTGACAAGTCGTCTACTGTCACTGCATATGATTCTCTCACCATTGAAAGAATGGTGGAGGATTATATGAGTGACCGCATCCAAGTAGGCACGTCAGACAGTCCGTACGTGTACTGGCAGGAAAAAGAGGCAATTTGGAGGCCCTTGCACAAACTGGCTTTATTCTACCTAAGTTGCCCTCCCTCCAGTGTGTACTCCGAAAGAGTGTTTAGTGCCGCCGCTCACCTTGTCAGCAATCGGCGTACGAGGTTACTTCCAGAAAATGTGGAGAAGATGATGTTCATTAAAATGAATTATAATCAATTCCTCCATGGAGACATTCACCAGCAGCAATTGCCTCCAGAAAGTACACGAGGACCTGAGATGGTGGATTCCAGTGGGGATGAATTAATAATCTGTGAGGAGGGGGATGTACACAGTGAAAGGGGTGATGAATCGGACGATGATGATGAGGTGGACATCTTGCCTCCGTAGAGCCAGTTTGTGCAAGGAGAGATTGATTGCTTCTTTTTTGGTGGGGGCCCAAACCAACCAGTCATTTCAGTCACAGTCGTGTGGCAGACCCTGTCGCTGAAATGATGGGTTCGTTAAAGTATGCATGTCCTGTTTTTACAACATAAGGGTGGGTGGGAGGGCCCAAGGACAATTCCATCTTGCACCTCTTTTTTCTTTCATTTTTCTTTGCGTCATGTGCTGTTTGTGGAGTATTTTTTTGAATAGCCATCCTGCGTGACACTGCAGTGCCACTCCTAGATGGGCCAGGTGTTTGTGTCGGCCACTAGGGTCGCTTAGCTTAGTCACACAGCTACCTCATTGCGCCTCTTTTTTTCTTTGCGTCATGTGCTGTTTGGGGAGTATTTTTTTGAAGGGCCATCCTGCGTGACACTGCAGTGCCACTCCTAGATGGGCCAGGTGTTTGTGTCGGCCACTAGGGTCGCTTAGCTTAGCCATCCAGCGACCTCGGTGCAAATTTTAGGACTAAAAATAATATTGTGAGGTGTGAGGTGTTCAGAATAGACTGAAAATTTGTGGAAATTATGGTTATTGAGGTTAATAATACTATGGGATCAAAATGACCCCCAAATTCTATGATTTAAGCTGTTTTTTAGGGTCTTTTGAAAAAAACACCCGAATCCAAAACACACCCGAATCCGACAAAAAAAATTCGGTGAGGTTTTGCCAAAACGCGTCAGAACCCAAAACACGGCCACGGAACCGTACCCAAAACCAAAACACAAAACCCGAAAAATTTCAGGTGCACATCACTAATTTTTACATCAGGGAAAGAAATAGATTTATTCAGGAATTCTTCAAATTCATCAATCCAAATTACTTTGATACAAGAAAAAGGCATTTGCCTTGGGCTAACTAGATTATGGGATCAAATATTAGACTTCAGAATCAAAATAATAGAGCTCAACTAAACAACAAGAGACTCTAGAACATTTTTTTCTTATAAATCTGGAACATTCTCAGCTTCCTGCTGATGTCTTCCAAAGAGTGTAGTCTATTAGTCCTAGTTTCAAAGAGGTTTGCCTGACCAAGGTGGTCCTCAGATCTCATGAGTTGCACTGAAAACATAAAATAAACTGTACTGTTTTGTACAGATGCATGCAATATAACTATTATGGATTATTTACCTCAAACCTTTGAATGTATCAGGACCTTGTAAACATACAGTATACAGAGGTTGCTGCCCTGCATAAAACACAACTGAATCCAGCCTAGTCTAAAGTGGTGCAGATATCAAATAAGATTTCATAGTGGAGATACACAGCTGGGGTTGCATATATATATATATAAAGTAGTTACTGAAAAAACCCTGCCCCCTCCCCCGGAGAAAATTCCTCTTGATATAAATATACCTTGTTGGTGTGACATACTACTGTATATAATATGTAATGCGGGTTACACACATAGCAATGTGTCCAGAGATGTGTGCTGAGCGATCTAGCACAGAACACTCAGCACACATCTCTCCCCCGCTCAGCACACAGCGTGATGTGTGCTGAGCAAGGGGAGGTGGGGGGGGGGGGGGGGAGTTTGACACTCACTTCACCCAGCAGTGAAGTGAGCAATCTAACTAGACAGGCCAATCTAGAGTCAGCGATAGCGACGCGCGGGGCAGTGCTTCACTATCGCTATGGGGCATACACACGGAGAGATGTTTGTTTAATATCTAAGTAATCTAGTCAGAATGCTTAGAATTTAAGCATACATCGGTACGTGTGTACCCCCTATTAGAGAAACCACAATAGTAAAGTATTTATTTTTGAAAATAATTTAAGAATGTGTTATATAAAGTTGTCAACAAACATCAAAAGTAATATAACACACTTAAAAAAAAAAAAAAAAAAACAACAGTTTAGCTGTTATCTGGAAGTTTTCTAGTCCAAGGATCCTCTCAGATGGTCTTGGATCCTCTGATGAAGTCTTAACATTTGATGAGGCACATTCGGGTTGTTCTGCACTGTCTATTACGGTTATAATGAGCTTGCCTAGCTTTGACTTTAAAATCCTGAAAGGATCCTTGGTCTAGAAATTACCATATACCTGATAACAGGATACTCTTGTTATTTATTATATATTTATTGACCGTAATTTACATATTGCATACATATTCAACAGTGCTTTACAGAGAATAATTAGCACCAGTGGAGTTTACAATCTACACTGCTCAAAAAAAATAAAGGAATCACTTAAACAACACAATGTAACTCCAAGTCAATCACACTTCTGTGAAATCAAACTGTCGACTTAGGAAGCAACACTGATTGACAATCAATTTCACATGCTGTTGTGCAAATGGAATAGACAACAGGTGGAAATTATAGGCAATTAGCAAGACACCCCCAATAAAGGAGTTGCTCTGCAGGTGGTGACCACAGAACACTTCTCAGCTCCTATGCTTTCTGGCTGATGTTTTTGTCACTTTTGAAAGCTGGCGGTGCTTTCACTCTAGTGGTAGCATGAGACGAGTGGCTTAGAAAGTGCAGCTCATCCAGGATGGCACATCAATGCGAGCTGTGGCAAGAAGGTTTGCTGTGTCTGTCAACGTAGTGTCCAGAGCATGGAGGCGCTACCAGGAGACAGGCCAGTACATCAGGAGACGTGGAGGAGGCCGTAGGAGGGCAACAACCTAGCAGCAGGACCGTAACCTCCGTCTTTGTGCAAGGAGGAACAGGTGGAGCACTGCCAGAGCCCTGCAAAATGACCTCCATGTGGTTACCTAGGATCATCTTTTTGAAACATTGCAGAGGTTTGGGTCCCCGGAGGACTTTGATGCTCTCCTGGCTAAATTATACACAACCCCGCTGACCCAGGTACTGGGCAATGAGATGCTTTCTCCCTCTTTTTTGATTTAAAGTGGTACATGGCAAGGCTGTCTCCTGTCTCCCCTTCTTTTCGCACTAGTCCTTGAATCCTGGCAATTGCATTATGGATCTCACCCCTTTTCTCAGGACTTAGGTTAAGGGATGTTACTTTCAAATTAGCACTATGGGGGTCATTCTGAGTTGATCGTAGCTGTGCTAAAATTAGCACAGCTATGATCTTCTTCCCTGACATGTGGGGGGATGCCCAGCACAAGTCTAGCCCGCCCCGCATGTCAGTCCGGCCCCCCCTCGCAGAAGTGCAAAGGCATCGCACAGTGGTAATGCCTTTGCACTTCAAGAGTAGCTCCCGGCCAGCGTAGCTTTAGCGTGCTGGCCGGGAGCTACTCATCGCTCGCTGGCCCGCAGCGGCTGCGTGTGACATCACACAGCTGCCGCTGTTCCACCCCCTTCCACCCAGCGATTGCCTCTGCCTGTCAATCAGGCAGTGGCGATCGTATCTCTGCTACGGCCTTCCGCCGTCTGGCATGCGCCGGCACACTACAGCGCCGGTGCATGCGCAGTAGGGACCCATTTGATCTGCTGCGTTAAAACGCAGCGAGCTAATGGGTCAGAATGATCCCCTATGTGCAGATGACATGCTTTTGTTTATTTTTAACCCCACTGTTTCTATTCCTGCGATAGTTTCACTGATTGAACAATTTGGATCCTTTACATGATATAGAATTAATATTAATAAGTCAGAACTACTCCCATTATCAGGGGATGTGTCTTTCTTTAGTTCCCACCCGATATTATCGCGTTTCACTGTAGTCCGTTATCATCTTAAATATTTGGGTATCCGTATCCCTATTTCCTTATGTAACTTATACTTGGTGAATTTTGGCCCCGTCCTGGCTTCCATAAGTAAACTTTTGTCTAATTGGGAAACACTTCCCTTGTCTTTAATGGGACGCGCAGAGGTTATTAGAGGAGTAGCCTTTCCTAAACTGTCGTATTTGCTTTTGATGCTTCCAATTTCTCTTTCTAAAAAAATATATTTTACAAGTTAATAATAAGGTTTTTTCCAAATTTCTTTGGGCTATCAAGAAACTGCATATACCATACTCTAGATTACAATTGCTCAGAGAAGAGGGTGGTCTAGGGATCCCGGACATTAATTTATTTAGTAGGGCGGCAATGTTCCATTACATTACGGATTGGCTTTGGGGCAGATCAATTTATATAAACTACTAGATTGAATTGGCTGTCTTTTTCCCATTTTCTCCTGCGGCTCTCTTACATGTGCCTCCCAAACAGCTTCCCTCTGTGATAAAGGATAATATTTTATTTTGTCGGCCCTATGTGGCATGGTGAGCTTCTCATGCTAAAATAGGCAGACTACCTGGCGTTTCTTATGATACATTTTAGGGAAACACTTGGGGCAATATTTACTAATATTCGTGTTTGTGTCGGTTTGTGTAGTGTTTAAACTCGTCTTGCATCGGGTGCATTTTCATGCAACTTTTTGAAACTATATACGCCAAGTTACGAAGCAGCCGACTTTATGGTTTTCGTGTTTTCCGATGTCGATGCCAGTCGGGGTTTTTTGGCACATTTACGGCCGCCATTGTCGTTTGCGTACGTGTTTTTGTTTTTTTTGCTGTTTTTTTTTCTACATTAAACGCGGCAGGGTTTTTTTTTTCCCACGGCCGCATTTTCACTTTTAGTTTCGTTTTTCATCCCCGTTCGTGATTGGTTGTGTTTCAGATGGTAGGAGTATCTGTGCACAACCATATAAATACGCCCCAAACCGTCCGCACCTCGTGGGTTTAGTTAGCGGTGAGGAGGGAGGTTGTGCTGTGGAGGTTGGTGAGTAGTTGGTTTGGTGAGGAGTTTTGTGGGCGATTTCTGAGTGTAGTATTGTGTTTGAAAGTAGGGATGAGCGGGTTCGGTTCCTCGGAATCCGAACACGCCCGAACTTCATGTTTTTTTACACGGGGCCGAGCGACTCGGATCTTCCCGCCTTGCTCGGTTAACCCGAGCGCGCCCGAACGTCATCATCCCGCTGTCGGATTCTCGCGAGGCTCGGATTCTATCGCGAGACTCGGATTCTATATAAGGAGCCGCGCGTCGCCGCCATTTTCACACGTGCATTGAGATTCATAGGGAGAGGACGTGGCTGGCGTCCTCTCCGTTTATAGAGAAGAGAGTGAGACAGTAGAGAGAGACACAGTAGTAATTTTGGGGAGCATTAGGAAGAGTACTAGTTACTTGCTGAAGTGATAGATAGTGTGACTGTATATTATCTGACTTGTGGGGGAGACACTGACAGTGGGGAGCAGTTAGAGTCTGAGAGCAGGACTCAGGAGTACATATAACGTACAGTGCACACTTTTGCTGCCAGAGTGCCACACTGCCATTGTGACCACACTGACCACCAGTATAATATATATTGTGATTGTCTGCTTAGGAATACTACTTGCAAGTTGCTGATAGTGTGACCAGTGACCTGACCACCAGTCACCACCAGTTTAATATATATATATATATATATATATATATATATATATATATATAAAATTGTATATAATATATATATAATATTGTATACCACCTACCCGTGGTTTTTTTCTTTCTTTCTTCTTTATACATACTACTATAGTAGCTTACTGTAGCAGTCTGCGGTGCTGCTGAGCTGACTGTGTCCAGCAGGTCCGTCATCAGTCATTACATAATAAATATATATACCTGTCCGGCTGCAGTACTAGTGATATTATATATATATATATATATATATTGATTTCATCTCATTATCATCCAGTCTATATTAGCAGCAGACACAGTACGGTAGTCCACGGCTGTAGCTACCTCTGTGTCGGCAGTCGCTCGTCCATCCATAATTGTATACCACCTACCCGTGGTTTTTTTTTTTTCTTTCTTCTTTATACATACTACTATAGTAGCTTACTGTAGCAGTCTGCGGTGCTGCTGAGCTGACTGTGTCCAGCAGGTCCGTCATCAGTCATTACATAATAAATATATATACCTGTCCGGCTGCAGTACTAGTGATATTATATATATATATATTGATTTCATCTCATTATCATCCAGTCTATATTAGCAGCAGACACAGTACGGTAGTCCACGGCTGTAGCTACCTCTGTGTCGGCAGTCGCTCGTCCATCCATAATTGTATACCACCTACCCGTGTTTTTTTTTTTTTCTTTCTTCTTTATACATACTACTATAGTAGCTTACTGTAGCAGTCTGCGGTGCTGCTGAGCTGACAGTGTCCAGCAGGTCCGTCATCAGTCATTACATAATAAATATATCTACCTGTCCGGCTGCAGTACTAGTGTGATATAATATATATTGATTTAATCTCATTATCATCCAGTCTATATTAGCAGCAGACACAGTGCGGTAGTCCACGGCTGTAGCTACCTCTGTGTCGGCAGTCGCTCGTCCATCCATAATTGTATACCACCTACCCGTGTTTTTTTTTTTTTCTTTCTTCTTTATACATACTACTATAGTAGCTTACTGTAGCAGTCTGCGGTGCTGCTGAGCTGACAGTGTCCAGCAGGTCCGTCATCAGTCATTACATAATAAATATATATACCTGTCCGGCTGCAGTACTAGTGATATTATATATATATATATATATATATATATTAATTTCATCTCCTTATCATCCAGTCTATATTAGCAGCAGACACAGTTCGGTAGTCCACGGCTGTAGCTACCTCTGTGTCGGCAGTCGCTCGTCCATCCATAAGTATACTAGTATCCATCCATCTCCATTGTTTACCTGAGGTGCCTTTTAGTTGTGCCTATTAAAATATGGAGAACAAAAATGTTGAGGTTCCAAAATTAGGGAAAGATCAAGATCCACTTCCACCTCGTGCTGAAGCTGCTGCCACTAGTCATGGCCGAGACGATGAAATGCCAGCAACGTCGTCTGCCAAGGCCGATGCCCAATGTCATAGTACAGAGCATGTAAAATCCAAAACACCAAATATCAGTAAAAAAAGGACTCCAAAATCTAAAATAAAATTGTCGGAGGAGAAGCGTAAACTTGCCAATATGCCATTTACCACACGGAGTGGCAAGGAACGGCTGAGGCCCTGGCCTATGTTCATGGCTAGTGGTTCAGCTTCACATGAGGATGGAAGCACTCAGCCACTCGCTAGAAAACTGAAAAGACTCAAGCTGGCAAAAGCACCGCAAAGAACTGTGCGTTCTTCGAAATTCCAAATCCACAAGGAGAGTCCAATTGTGTCGGTTGCGATGCCTGACCTTCCCAACACTGGACGTGAAGAGCATGCGCCTTCCACCATTTGCACGCCCCCTGCAAGTGCTGGAAGGAGCACCCGCAGTTCAGTTCCTGATAGTCAGATTGAAGATGTCAGTGTTGAAGTACACCAGGATGAGGAGGATATGGGTGTTGCTGGCGCTGGGGAGGAAATTGACAAGGAGGATTCTGATGGTGAGGTGGTTTGTTTAAGTCAGGCACCCGGGGAGACACCTGTTGTCCGTGGGAGGAATAGGGCCGTTGACATGCCTGGTGAAAATACCAAAAAAATCAGCTCTTCGGTGTGGAAGTATTTCACCAGAAATGCGGACAACATTTGTCATGCCGTGTGTTGCCTTTGTCAAGCTGTAATAAGTAGGGGTAAGGACGTTAACCACCTCGGAACATCCTCCCTTATACGTCACCTGCAGCGCATTCATAATAAGTCAGTGACAAGTTCAAAAACTTTGGGCGACAGCGGAAGCAGTCCACTGACCAGTAAATCCCTTCCTCTTGTAACCAAGCTCACGCAAACCACCCCACCAACTCCCTCAGTGTCAATTTCCTCCTTCCCCAGGAATGCCAATAGTCCTGCAGGCCATGTCACTGGCAATTCTGACGAGTCCTCTCCTGCCTGGGATTCCTCCGATGCATCCTTGCGTGTAACGCCTACTGCTGCTGGCGCTGCTGTTGTTGCTGCTGGGAGTCGATGGTCATCCCAGAGGGGAAGTCGTAAGCCCACTTTTACTACTTCCACCAAGCAATTGACTGTCCAACAGTCCTTTGCGAGGAAGATGAAATATCACAGCAGTCATCCTGCTGCAAAGCGGATAACTGAGGCCTTGGCATCCTGGGTGGTGAGAAACGTGGTTCTGGTATCCATCATTACTGCAGAGCCAACTAGAGACTTGTTGGAGGTACTGTGTCCCCGGTACCAAATACCATCTAGGTTCCATTTCTCTAGGCAGGCGATACCGAAAATGTACACAGACCTCAGAAAAAGAGTCACCAGTGTCCTAAAAAATGCAGCTGTACCCAATGTCCACTTAACCACGGACATGTGGACAAGTGTAGCAGGGCAGGGTCAGGACTATATGACTGTGACAGCCCACTGGGTAGATGTATGGACTCCCGCCGCAAGAACAGCAGCGGCGGCACCAGTAGCAGCATCTCGCAAACGCCAACTCTTTCCTAGGCAGGCTACGCTTTGTACCACCGGTTTCCAGAATACGCACACAGCTGAAAACCTCTTACGGCAACTGAGGAAGATCATCGCGGAATGGCTTACCCCAGTTGGACTCTCCTGTGGATTTGTGGCATTGGACAACGCCAGTAATATTGTGTGTGCATTAAATCTGGGCAAATTCCAGCACGTCCCATGTTTTGCACATACCTTGAATTTGGTGGTGCAGAATTTTTAAAAAAACGACAAGGGCGTGCAAGAGATGCTGTCGGTGGCCAGAAGAATTGCGGGACACTTTCGGCGTACAGGCACCATGTACAGAAGACTGGAGCACCACCAAAAACGCCTGAACCTGCCCTGCCATCATCTGAAGCAAGAAGTGGTAACGAGGTGGAATTCAACCCTCTATATGCTTCAGAGGTTGGAGGAGCAGCAAAAGGCCATTCAAGCCTATACAATTGAGCACGATATAGGAGGTGGAATGTACCTGTCTCAAGCGCAGTGGAGAATGATTTCAACGTTGTGCAAGGTTCTGCAACCTTTTGAACTTGCCACACGTGAAGTCAGTTCAGACACTGCAAGCCTGAGTCAGGTCATTCCCCTCATCAGGCTTTTGCAGAAGAAGCTGGAGGCATTGAAGGAGGAGCTAAAAGGGAGCGATTCCGCTAGGCATGTGGGACTTGTGGATGGAGCCCTTAATTCGCTTAACAAGGATTCACGGGTGGTCAATCTGTTGAAATCAGAGCACTACATTTTGGCCACCGTGCTCGATCCTAGATTTAAAACCTACCTTGGATCTCTCTTTCCGGCAGACACAAGTCTGCTGGGGTTCAAAGACCTGCTGGTGACAAAATTGTCAAGTCAAGCGGAACGCGACCTGTCAACATCTCCTCCTTCACATTCTCCCGCAACTGGGGGTGCGAGGAAAAGGCTCAGAATTCCGAGCCCACCCGCTGGCGGTGATGCAGGGCAGTCTGGAGCGACTGCTGATGCTGACATCTGGTCCGGACTGAAGGACCTGCCAACGATTACGGACATGTCGACTACTGTCACTGCATATGATTCTCTCACCATTGAAAGAATGGTGGAGGATTATATGAGTGACCGCATCCAAGTAGGCACGTCAGACAGTCCGTACTTATACTGGCAGGAAAAAGAGGCAATTTGGAGGCCCTTGCACAAACTGGCTTTATTCTACCTAAGTTGCCCTCCCACAAGTGTGTACTCCGAAAGAGTGTTTAGTGCCGCCGCTCACCTTGTCAGCAATCTGCGTACGAGGTTACTTCCAGAAAATGTGGAGAAGATGATGTTCATTAAAATGAATTATAATCAATTCCTCATTGGAGACATTGACCAGCAGCAATTGCCTCCACAAAGTACACAGGGAGCGGAGATGGTGGATTCCAGTGGGGACGAATTGATAATCTGTGAGGAGCGGGATGTACATGGTGATATATCGGAGGATGATGATGAGGTGGACATCTTGCCTCTGTAGAGCCAGTTTGTGCAAGGAGAGATTAATTGCTTCTTTTCCGGTGGGGGTCCAAACCAACCCATCATTTCAGTCACAGTCGTGTGGCAGACCCTGTCACTGAAATGATGGGTTGGTTAAAGTGTGCATGTCCTGTTTATACAACATAAGGGTGGGTGGGAGGGCCCAAGGACAATTCCATCTTGCACCTCTTTTTTCTTTCATTTTTATTTGCGTCATGTGCTGTTTGGGGAGTGTTTTTTGGAAGGGCCATCCTGCGTGACACTGCAGTGCCACTCCTAGATGGGCCAGGTGTTTGTGTCGGCCACTAGGGTCGCTTATCTTACTCACACAGCTACCTCATTGCGCCTCTTTTTTTCTTCTTTGCGTCATGTGCTGTTTGGGGAGTGTTTTTTGGAAGGGCCATCCTGCGTGACACTGCAGTGCCACTCCTAGATGGGCCAGGTGTTTGTGTCGGCCACTAGGGTCGCTTATATTACTCACACAGCTACCTCATTGCGCCTCTTTTTTTCTTCTTTGCGTAATGTGCTGTTTGGGGAGTGTTTTTTGGAAGGGCCATCCTGCGTGACACTGCAGTGCCACTCCTAGATGGGCCAGGTGTTTGTGTCGGCCACTAGGGTCGCTTAGCTTAGTCATCCAGCGACCTCGGTGCAAATTTTAGGACTAAAAATAATATTGTGAGGTGTGAGGTATTCAGAATAGACTGAAAATTAGTGGAAATTATGGTTTTTGAGGTTAATAATACTTTGGGATCAAAATGACCCCCAAATTCTATGATTTAAGCTGTTTTTTAGGGTTTTTTGAAAAAAACACCCAAATCCAAAACACACCCGAATCCGACAAAAAAAATTCGGTGAGGTTTTGCCAAAACGCGGTCGAACCCAAAACACGGCCGCGGAACCGAACCCAAAACCAAAACACAAAACCCGAAAAATTTCAAGTGCACATCCCTATTTGAAAGTAGTCTTGTCATTCTTGTAGTCTTGTTTTTTGTGGTTTTGTCTCATTTTTGGTCCAAGTTTTTTTTATTTATAGTCCCTTGTCACTGTGTGTGTGTGTGTGTGTGTGTGTGTGTGTGTGTGTGTGTGTGTGTGTGTGTGTGTGTGTGATTTGTACAGTGGTAGTGGAGGAGTGTGTTGTTTGTCTTTTGATTTTTCAGTGTTAAGTGTTTAGACACACAATTATGTGTGACTCACAGGTGGGTGAGGTGGAGGGTGTGAGTGAGGGGGAGGTCGGTCAGGTGGAGGAGGTGAGTTTGAGTGAGGTTAGTGAGGTGGAGGAGGTGGATGAGGTTGCTGCAGCAGCCTCAACTGACAGTGATAGTGACAGTCAGAGTGCTCCGCAGCCATGCACCACTACTAAGACTGGGCAGAATGTCAAGTTTAGTTATGCTGAAAATGTGGCATTGGTGCGGGAGCTGATGAAGTATCAGCGGCAGCTATTTGGGCCTGAGTCCCCCAAGGTGCCAACACAGAAGAAGACGGTGTTGTGGGCGAAAGTTGTTGCTGCTGTCAATAGTGAGGGGGTGGTCAAGCAGACGGAGAACACGTGCCGCAAACGGTACTATGACATAAAGCGACGTGTCAAGTCCAAAATGGCCAAGGAGGCGAAGTCGGCTCGAAACACCGGTGGTGGCCAGCCCTATATTGCAAAATATCTGGAGTATGAGGAGCCCATGCGGAGTGTAATACCTCCTGAAGTAGTCTCTGCAACCCATGTCCGGGATTCAGATAGGCCCAGGAAGAATGGTGAGCATGTGTATTTACATTAACATTCTATGACATTTTTTTTTTTGTTCAAATGTGTGTCATGTGACGTTGCATATTACTCCCATCTTCAAGTGTGTGTCAGCAAATACCTTGTTTTTGGTAATGTTTTATACAAAAGCCAATGTAACATCTTACTTTATTGTATGTCATGTTTTTTCCCCAGTATATTTTCCATGTGTAGTTTGGACTTGGTGTGTCATTGAATTGTCCAGCAATAATGTTTTCCTTTTGGACATTTTTCATTATTGAATTTGGACTATGTTTTTTATTTAGTTTATCCATGTGCAATGTTTCCAAAACAGTGGTTGTCATGTTAGAGGCTGGAGTAGTGGAAAGTGGTTTGGGAACCACTTACATGTGTAATGTCATTATTACTGAATGTAATATATTGTTTGATAAATCCACTATTTGTTTGTTCATTTTGAGTTTGTATTTGTACCCTGACACAACACTGCAGTGTAATTTTTAAATTTGTGTTTTGTTTTTGTTTGGCTCATATAGTGGTAATGTGTGTTTGGAGTGCCACATCACATAGCAATTTATATATTGCATCTGTAATATTTTTTCTTTCATTACAAAATGTAGATGTGTGTGTTTTTGGTTGTTAATGTATGTATTTTTACTTGTGTCCTATGTCAGTGTCCTGTACATGTTTTCCTGTGTTGCACTTTCCATAGTGCATATGGCTATTGGACAATGTTTCTTGTTTTATGTAGTTGTTTTTTGGTTTCCGGTCCTTATGTTTTTGTTAAAAATAAAGCAAGCATTTATTTAAGAATAAATGTTTATAAACATAATGGGTGGATGTATCAACAATAGCATGAATCCATGTTTTTTAATTATATTTTTAGTGTTAGAAAAAAGCTGTACTACTCGTCCTACAGTAACTCCCATCACATCTGATGATGATGACGCTGCGGAAGCAGGTAAAGTGTCCATTGTAGTATAGGGTATGTTTGTAAAGGAATGGCCATAACAAAATTTCACTTTCAATAAAAGGTCCATCAAAAGAAGTCTGTAGCAGCAGAAGTGGGACTTCTGTAAGACACCACCACAAAAAACCTGTGGCAGCAAAGAAAGCAAGATCTGATGTCCAGGGCCAACCACAGCAGGCTACCCCGCCACGAAGAATATCCACAGTATGTTCGGTCCCCCCACTCCAAATTTTGGACACACCTCCAAGACGTCAACCACACTCCCCTCATCTTGATTGTGAGTATCAAACTGAAATAAATGTTAACAATTTCAGACCGTAATCAAACTTTTTCTTAACCGCATTAAGTCAAAGCACATCAAAATCTTATATACTTAACCAAAGTAAGTAAAACATGAAATGGAATCCAAGCAAAATGGCCTTGTGTCACGATCCGGGTATCTGGACGCCATTACTTACCCTTCAGATGCCTCCTAAGGCTGGCTTAGCGTTCCAGGACCGGATCCCGCTGTTCCTGAGTTTCCACATGCAGAATGTCAGAGTGGTGATTTCATCAGCCGCGGCCTCCACTGTGCCCGCGTGGTTAAATGTGCGCTTGTCAGTCTGGCGTCACCTGTCTCCTGTGGCCGGCGTCGCCATTACTGTTTCAATTCTCACATGGATTACAAACCAAACTTCCCTCCAAGTGTCTGCATGGGCGCAGCCATCTTGGATTTTGTCATCTGATCATTTCCACCAATCTGCTGTCTGTATTGTTGATTTGCATAATTGCCTAGCCAACCCCTTCCTTGCTGCAGGTATAAGTAAGCTGTGCCTGAGCAAGGAAGGCGTCAGTGCTTTGGTTGTCTAACCTAGTTCCAGTTTGTCTCTCTCCTGTGGTTGTCTTCCAGGTTCCAGCTCCTGTCTCCAGACTTCTGCTATAGAGACCCGCACCAGCATTCCATCTGCGGTGTAGCCTGACTCTCCGATCCATTCTGGACTCACCTGTTTCCAGTTACAACAATCATCTGCTTCCAGCCCAGCTTCCAGCAGTGTACAGCTTCTCTTAAAGGGCCGGTGTCCTTTCTGCAGTTTACCACTCTCCACCGGTATTATTATTTCACCGCTCTCAAACTCCAAACTTCATCAATCACCTGCTTCCAGCCCAGCTTCCAGCAGTGTACAGCTTCTCTTAAAGGGCCGGTGTCCTTTCTGCAGTTTACCACTCTCCACCGGTATTATTATTTAACCGCTCTCAAACTCCAAACTTCATTATTATTTCATCGCTCTCAAGTTCGTTTATTATTTAACTGGTTCCAGCCAGTATCCACTCCGTACCAACAACAGTCTGGTTCCAGCCAGTATCCACAGCAGCCGTTTTATCTTCAGCAACCCAGCCTTTCCTGGAACACCAGCTGGTACGATCCTGGGTTCTCTCCATTGCTACAGTCAGGTCTGGTAAGGACTTTCCAACTAGAAGATTATAAGAACTGTCTCACTCTACCAGTGCCTGTGGCCCTTGCCACCCTGTAGTACCCAGGAATTGTATTTATCCTCTGTTGACTTTTATGTTTCCTTTACTGCTGCTGTGTTACGGAGTTTGTCATAATAAACATCATTGACTTTTATCCTGGTTGTCGTGGTCACGCCTTCGGGCAGTTATTCTACATGTTACTTACATGTCTAGGGGTCTGATACAACCTCCCAGGTTCCGTTACATCTCAGCCCCTACAACTGAGGCTGCCTCCCATCAGCTCAGGCCCTCAGTTGTGACACCTTGTCCACATCCAGTAAAGATATGTATGTCCACTTGAGCCATACAGTGTGTAAGAAGCTGCAACAGAAACTCATGTTTATTTTTTGTGAATAGTTTGGTGGTTTAACAAATTTGCGCATGTGTGTTTGATCTCACATTGCCAAATACATATAAAAACATTACTATGTTTGTTTTAGAAAAGCTATAAGGTAACACATTATGGATTACAATGTGTTTTTATGGTGGAGTATGTCTGATCTACAATAAAACTTAAGTGTTTACTTTCACAATGAAGTAACCAGACACATTTGCCACAAACAGGCATATGTATGTATTTCAGTTCACAGTGATGATGTTGCTAGGCAGAATATCTGAAAGCAACAGTGAATGACGTGTTCCATGTGTAGTGATTTGTTTTCATTTATCAAACATATGGATAGCTAACAGATATTTTTACAACATTTCAGCTTCTAGTCCTGGAAACAGCATCCCTCCGCAACAACAGCAACACAGTGACATGGATGAGACAATAATCTTAGAAATGCAGCCATTAATCCAAGGAATCAGCCCCCCAGCACCTGTGAGTACACAGCAAAGCACACCACCACCACCACAACACAGCCCAACTACACCAGTAACACAAGGCCCTGATCAGGTATTTTGGACCACTTGGGCTAGACAGCAGGCTACTAATGAAGATTGCCTGCGTAGGCAGACACAAATGTTTGCAAGCCTACCATGTCACCTCAGAAGAATAATCAGAAATATGAGTAGACAAAATGAACAAACCTCGAGAATTGGCAATACCATGGAACTCATGCGTACAGACATTACACAGGTCATGGCCAGCTTACAGCGCATAATGGAAGAACAGCACAGACTAATGGAAGAACAGCACAGACAACAGCAAAGTTATATGAACATTTTTCAAAACAATCAAAAGATAAATGAAAGTTTATTCCGAATTGTAGACAATCAAAATGCTGCTACACGTGAACTCAATGCCACCCTCACTAACCTGAATGAAACACTCAGATCCATGCACCAACAGCAAATAAGCAGCAGTTCTGGTACGACTACTCCAAATATCACGCCAGTCTCATCACCAACAAGACGCTCCACCAGAGCACGACAACATGACATTGCTAAAGGCAAAGGGCCTCAGGACAAGCAGGCACCACAAAAAAATAACAACCAAAAATGAATTTATACATTTCTGATTAGTTAATCAAAATAGTTAGTAATTGTATGTTTGCCAAAATATATATAACACTTAGCTCGTTGACAATTTATACATCATTAATTATAAGTGGTACAAACAACAACATGAAATGTGTACGCACATTTATTCTTTAACATCTTTGATTTTTTTTTTGGAGGAGGGTAATGTTGTTAGAGCTGCACATACATGTTAGCAGGAAGTAACCAGACCACTTGATTTTTTTCTAATCATTACTCTTTCTAGATTCCAATCATTCTCCTATCCTGCAGCCAATACAAATTACAATGTGATTGTTAACTCTTTTACATTTCTTCTCTGTACAACATTACAAGATTAACACAATTTAGTTGCCTAAAAAGCTTTTAATATGTTGTCAATGAATTCAGATATTTCAGTGCCAAATTGAAGGTCATTATTGTTGAGCCATGTTTGTGTGTGTTAAAAATGAGTAATAATGTTGTTACACATGATGCAAAAACCAAAAAATATGTATTTTTTAACCAAAAAACTAATAATGTGTATAATAATGTATATATGTGGCAAACTGTGTATTTACTGACAAATCAGCAAGTTTACTGCAGCAAACATTACGAAATAAATAATTTTTTAAGATAGTACGTTTGTTGCCCTTAAATACGATGGAGCATCACACATAGGGACACATGTATTCCTCAAGGCTAACATATTATATGCTGAGGAGTGTTTATTTAGAAGACAGGTTCTCAAACTTGGCCCTCAGGAACCCACACAGTGCATGTTTTGCAGGTCTAATCACAGATTCACAAGTGACATAATTAGCTCCACCTGTGAACCTTTTAAAAAGTGTCTGTGAGTAATTCATACACCTGTGCTTCTACTGGGTTACGTGCAAAACATGCACTGTGTGGGGTCCTGAGGGCCGAGTTTGAAAACCTGTGCATTAGGATGTAACACACAATCATAAAGTAAAAGACTAAATGGATTATGTGTGCTTGTAATAAATTAGCAGTGCAAGTTTACGAACACTTATCCAGACTTAATGCATGCCACTCATAATCTGTTGTTTTGAGTTTTAAAATAAACACAATACACATGCGACATTTGTTTTGCATAAAGCGAGGGTATGTTTGTATGTCTCAAGGAGACAGACACATTCTGAGTAATGGTGTTTAAATTAAAAATGGGCCAACATCTATTTATGATTACACAACAAATGAAATAAGCAAACCAAACTTACCTTAGAAATAGCGAGTGATGAGCTCTTGCCTAACCTGCCTCCCTACATCTGTACTCCAAGTATCACCAGATGTCTCTAATTCCTCTGCTTGCTGGCTGCTTTCTTCATCCTCCTCCTCCTCCTCCTCAACATGTGGCAGATGTTGTTGCAAAGACATGTTATGAAGAAACACAATTTGAGTCACCTTCGAGGAACTATACAACAAAAGGCCACCAGACTTATCCAGACACCGAAACCTAGATTTCAGCACACCAAAACATCTTTCTATCACATTCCGCATGGACTTATGTGCATGATTGTAATTGTGTTCAGCAGGGGTATCAGGTCGGGACAATGGAGTTATAAGCCAAGAGAAACAGCCATATCCTCCATCACCTAAAAGACAGATATAGTAACGTGATTCATATTAAGATACAGCAACACATAAGTAACACACTGTGGGGCAGATGTATTAACCTGTAGAAGGCATAAGGAAGTGTTAAACCAGTGATATGTGAAAGGTAATAAAGGCAGCGGACAATCTGATCCTAAATGTTCATTTACATATAGGAGCTGATTGGCTGGTGTCTTTATCACCTTGCACATATCACTGGTTTCACACTTCCTTATGCCTTCTACAGGTTAATACATATGCCCCTGTATTTGGACAAAGTATACGCAGCCCTACACATAACAAATTACATACCCAGCAGCAATCCATCTGGCATTTGTCCATCCTCAAACTTATCAAAGAGGGATGACTGACTGAGGATGAAGGAGTCATGGCAGCCCCCATGGTAACCAGCAACAACACTCATTATTTTGAGATTTGCATCACAAACCACCTGCACATTTGTGGAGTGCTCTAGATGTGGATTAGTATAGATGTACTGCCTGCCCCAAGGTGGTCTCAGCTGAATGTGTGTTCAATCTATGGCTCCAAGCACATTGGGTATGCCAGCCAGCTCATAGAAATCTACCCTGACGACATGCCACTGAGACTCCTGGGTAGGGAAGCAGATTGAGGCATCGATGTGGGTCTACAAAACAGCCAACACCTGTGTGTATATTTGAAAGAACAATAAACATGAGATTTTAGGACAGAACTGGCCACCAAGAAATTAAAAAATAATTAAAAAAAGGAGGTAGTTAGATATACATCACCTATGTTAATATTCTCGAAAATGAGGGCTGTGAGATTCCTATGACATCCCCAGACACAGCCTGAAAGCTGCCAGTAGCCATAAAGTGCAGCACAGCCAGGAGTTTGTGCAGGCCTGAGACAGAGCGAGATCGTGCTGTCTCAGGGTCTAGGCCCAGTTTGACAAGGTCATACAGACGGAAAATGTTATTACGATTTAGATGGAACATCTGTATGACCGTATCATCGGACAATGCATTCAAGTTTAAACGCCCCCTAAAAAAACGAGGCCTGCGCAGCCTCCGCGGAACCTGTACAACCTGCTGACCATGTTCAGTTTGTTGGCCCTGGTTACTTACAGGCTGATGTCTGAGTCTGAGGTATCCCACAGCACACAAAATATCAAAGGTCCACAGTCCTGATGCCATTTCTGAGTGTATATGTATTGAATTGGGCCTAACATCCTTTTATAGGCATCCGTATTCAGGTGTGATTGATTTTTGAGTTGCAACACATGTAAACACGGCTGAAAAAAGCAGGTCTATTTTTTTGCCGCTTTTTTTAACGAATCGCAAAAAAATACAACCGCAATTGAGCACTCAGAGACTAACACCCAAATATGAATGAATAGTGAATACCCGTGTTGCATGAAATAACAGCCGCGTTCGACCGATGGTCTATTCATTCGTATTTCTGAACTTTGAACATCAAACCATTACGAATCGTCCAAACACTGCCGAGATTGGTGCTTAGTGAATTCCCGTGTTGGGACTTAGAAAAAAAAACACAAATCGGACAAACTCGATTTTTTAGTAAACATTGGCCTTGGTTTCTAACCTGGCGAGATAAGGGGATCTTAGCTATTCGAAAAGTATTTGACCCGGGGGGCAGGACTTTCCTTTCCTTTTCGGAATTAAAATTGAAATTCAAGGTACCCAATAGGGACTTTTTTATGTATTTACAAATACGCCACTACATTCAGTCCAAGCCTACTCCTATGGCACCAGACACTACAATGGAACCATTTCAAACACTAATGGTCTTAATCAGAAACTGTACCTTCAAGCTCAGATATTATAGATCTTCTCTTAGAGTTTCAATGAGAGACAAACTCTGGAGGTGGACAGTGGAGAGATGGAAACTGGATATCCCTTCATTGGAGTCATATGACTGTGTTTTGGATAATATTACTGCAGGCTTCCATTTTTTACACTCGACCTCCTTACAAGAGGTTCACCTGAAGACCCTTCAGAGGGTATATATTGCTCCTAATCAGCGAGCACACATGGTCCCAGGTGAAACTGGATGCTGTTTAAATGTGCCATGGGAGGTACAATGTTATTTCATCATTTATGGACATATGAAAAGTAAAGTAATCCGGCGCACGCAAAAAATATAGGGACGTGGCTTCATGGGGAAGGGGTGTGGCCACAAAATAATATCAATTCATATTACGGTGCACAGTAGTCTCCATTATTCAAATTTCGCCACACAATAGTGCCAATACACCAGATAGAGCCCCTTTTACACATTACGGCAGACAGCATCCCCATTTTTACACATTATGGCAGACAGCGTCGCCTTTTTTACACATTACGCAGCCAGTCCCACTTTTTACACATTACAGCAGCTAGTCCGCCTTTTTACACATTACGGCAGACAGACAGAATAGATAGACAGACAGACACACACACAGACACACAGACAGATAGATAGAATCGATGATAGATACTTACTCTCTCCCGCTGGCTCAGGCAGAATCCCATCTGCGGGGTGCCGGGCGCCAGAATGCTGGTAGCGGGGTGAGAGCAAAAAAGCCCCTTAAGGGCATGTGAAACATGTTATTTATTCTCCCTCCAGGGGTGTCATGGACACCCAGGCCCGGCGACAGGGGGGGTCAAAGGGGACAACCCTCCCGGGCCCCGAGCTTCAGGGGGGCCCCATCCAGGCCCGGCGCTACCTGCTCAGCGAAGGGATGCAGTGCAGGGATGCGCTGGGACGGATAGGCGCTCCCCCTGCTCTGCATTCCTTCCCTGCTGCGCTGTCCTGTCTCCACTGCTGCTGCTGCTGCTGTGCCTGTATGACAGGCACTGGCAGCGGCGCATGTAGCATTAAAATCCTCCTCCCTTCCCTCCCCTCACCTGTGTGACAGGACAGCGGTGTGTATGGGATAAAAGGGGGCGGAGCTACATGGGACGGAATGGGCGGGGCTAAACGGGGTGGAGCTACACAGACCAGGCTGCTATAGTGTACAGACTCAGAGGGAGACTGGCTTAGGTAAGTGAAGGGTGAGAGGGAAGTGTGTGTGTATTGTGTCTGTGTGTGGTATGTCTGTGTGCGTTTATGTGTGCTTTAAGGACGCTACTACTACAGGGGGGGGCATTACGTGTAACGTCGCTACTAATGGGGGGGCCATTACGTGTAACAACGCTACTAATGGGGGGGCCATTACGTGTAACAACGCTACTACTAGGGGGGTCATTACGTATGAGGACGATACTACTACTTGGGGGGGGCATTATGTATAGGATGCTACTATTACTTGGGGGGCATTACATATAACAATACTACTACTACTTGGGGGGCCTTACGTATAAGGACGCTACTACTACTGGGGGTGCACTATGTATAAGGATGCTACTACTACTGGAGGGGCATTATGCATAGGGATGCTACTACTACTGGGGTGCATTACATATAAGGACGCTACTACTACTTGTGGGGCATTACGTATAAGATGAATAAGATTGTGCTACATTGTGGCGTAATTTTGAATGGGGGTACTATTGTGTGGCTATGCCCCTTACTTGTGAGACCACACCCCTTTTCCCGGTGCGCGCCAAAGGAATATGGGAGGGCACAAATTTATAGTTTGCAGGGGGGCGCCGAACACCCTAGCACCGGCCCTGGCCCCATCACTTGCTTGGTCTGGTTGGTCTTCGCTTTGTTGCCTTCATTATGCTTGCGGCATGCCTCTCTGCCGCCCCGTCCCTGTCTGACGATCTGCTGCCGCTGCCGCTGCCGCTGAAGAACCGGGCAGCAGAGCAGCAAACACAGGCTACACTGACTGTGTGAGTCAGGGCTCCTTATAGCAGCTGCCCGCAGCACTACCTCTGTCCAACCCTGCTCCCTACGTGCCTGGATGGCACCCTCACAGCCCGTCATACTGTATACTATGTCAAGGAACTGCCATATTATTCTATATAAATGTGTGTATTGTGAGTTCTATGTGTATATATATATATATATATATATATATATACAAAAAATGTCCCTGGCACTCCGGACTTCCGTTCACCTTGCTCCGGTGCCCTCCCCTCAGATCTGCATCTGTGTATATGGTCCTTGTATGCCGCCCATACAAGGACCATATATATATATGTGTGTGTATATATATGTATAAATTATAATATATATACTGTATATTTTATATATATATATATATATACACAGTATATGTGTGTGTATATATATATATATATATAATTTTTTTACAGCGACTTTGTGCTTTATAAGGGGGGGGGGGGGAGTCAAGGCAGGGTGTGGGGCCCCGGAGAAATTGGTGTACCGGGCCCCAAGATTTCTCTTGCCGGCCCTGTGGACACCCCAAGTGGGAGAATAGGTGTCGGTATCCCAGCGCCGGTATGCTGAGTGCTGGTATCCTGACAGCCAGGATATCATATGCATCCCCTGTGTGAGACCTCCCTGGAAAGACTGTGGAGCATATTTACCAACTTTATAGTCCTGGAGCCAATAATTATTATTTCTCATTACTACTATTTGCAGCAATAAGAAATTAAATTCTGCCAGAATGTACTAATCAATTATATTCACGCAATCAGTTTACTATGAATTCCCACTGGCCTTCTGGCTATTGCACACAAACGCGAGTGGATAGTGCCAGGGAGGGATCCTATGCATCCCTCGCACGGTATTTTAAAAATTGGATTAAGCGCGGCCGTGTATGATGTCGGCAGCTACACTAGGTCTGCAGTATAGACTGATGCTTGGCCCTTACAGGATGTTAACGAACTGGCAAGGTGTGCAGGATTGACCAAAGCTTGGCCTAGTAGGATGTCAGCAGACAAGGCGTGCAGAATTGACCGAAGCTTGGACATGCAGAATATTATCTGACAGACCAGGTTTGCAGGATTAGCTGAAGCGTGGACTTGCAGGATATCAGCTGAGAGATCAGTTTTGCAGGATTAGCTGAAGCGTGGATTTTCAGGATATTAGCTGACAGACCAACTTTGCAGGATTAGCTGAAGCGTGTACTTGCAGGATATTAGCTGACAGGTTTGGGGGAGTCACTGCAGCAAAGGAGGCAGAAAGATCTGGATTACAACACAGAGAGACAAGGGGCCTAATTCAGATCTGTTAGCTCGCTAGCTATTTTTTGCAGCGCTGCGATCAGATAGATGCCACCTATAGGGGAGTGTATTTTAGCTGTGCAAGTGTGCGAACGCATGTGCAGCCAAGCAGTACAAAAACAGATTGTGCAGTTTCTGAGTAGCTCTGACCTTTCTCAGCCGCTGCGATCACTTTAGCCTATTCAAGCCCAGAATTGATGTCAGACTCCAGCCCTGCAAACGCCTCGACATGCCTGTGTTTTTCCAACCACTCCCAGAAAACGGTCAGTTGCCACCCACAAACGCCCTCTTCCTGTCAATCTCCATGCGATCGGCTGTGCGAATAGATTCTTTGCTAGAACCAGTACACAGCAACGATCCTTTTTGTACCCGTACGACGCACCTACGCATTGTGGTGCATATGCATGTGCAGTAGTTACCTGACCGCTGCGCAGCAAAAAACACTAGCGAGCAAACAGATCTGAATTAGGCCCAAGGGCTCCAGCAGTAACTGAGGACTATAACCGGCAAAGGTAGGCAGAAGTGTCTGGAAGATAAAGGCATGAAGAGCCAATTTGGAGGCCAACTGAGACAAACCCCCTCTAATTACTTATTTCGTGCAGCCTGAGCCCTCACATCCCTGCAATTTATCCACAATTCCATGCAGCCGGACGGAAGCGCTATAATGTCCCCATCGCTTAGCAACGATGGGGACTAGTGCTGAGCCGCCGCAGTGGCTCGTGATTCATACAATACAAAATGCTTGATAATGGGTTCGGTACTATAACCCGACAGTCAGAATAATGACAGTGGGATTCTGACGAATCCTGAAAGATTGTAATAAGTATTTTTTTAGCCTATCCCTAATTCTTTTGGTATTCTGGATGTTGGAATCCCGACTGCTGGGATCCTGACTGCATCCCTTGATAACCACTAATAATGTTAAACAGTGTATATGAATTGAGAAGTGTGTATGTTTTTTCAGTTTTATCTTCAGTCATGTTTTACAATATCAATGTACAATGTAGGAAAAACTTTATAAAGATATGCAGCAGTTGCAGCTCTGTTATGAGTGATGAGGATGTAAAGCAGACAAATCTTATTGCACTGCACCCCTGTTGGAGTGTGTCACAGTGCTTCCATGGCACAGTAGTACACTGCTGAGTCTTCCACCTGTGCCCCCTTTAAGTACAGAGAGGTGAACTTTCCCTTGGTATCCAGAAACATAGTGAAGCGTTCATGTGATTTGTAGTCATTAGTGCTCAGCTTTAGTATGTGCTCAATTGTGTGCTCGCTGAGGTGTCGGTACCATTGCAAGCCGTACTCTGTGCCTGTGTAAGAGCAGTTCATTGGCACAGTGTCTCCTTCTGACACAACAGCAGCAAACGGTTCCTGTGTCACCGAGTACTGTCCCAGCACTCCTGAAATACAAATTATACATTTACAATATATACAGAATGACAATGACACATGACTTTTTAATTGCAAATGCTTCATGCTCTAGAACTCAGGTTCTCAAACTCGGTCCCTGGGACCCCACACAGTGCATGTTTTGCAAGTTTCCTCACAGAATCACAAGTGACATAATTAGCTCCACCTGTGGACCTTTTAAAATGAGTCAGTGATTAATTAATACACCTGTGCACTTGCTGGGTTACCTGCAAATCATGCACTGTGTGGGGTCCTGAGGACCGAGTTTGAGAACCACTGCTCTAGAAGATATTTATAGAAACCAACATTGTTGATTGTGACAGAATGAAATTAAATGCTAATCAGTCGCTGCAATCTGCTGCAGAAGCTGAGATGACAAATTTCTCCTGCACCTTATGTAGCAAAACACAAAACATATTCTCATATTTATTTATTTATTTATTTATTTAATGAACTGTGGCAACTACTATAGCATACCTCCCAACATGACCCTCTCCAGGAGGGACACAATGCTCTGCTTCTGGACTTTTCTCCTAATTTATGTTTGCCGGCAACGGTGTTGAATGGGTTAATAGATGAGAAAGGTGTTACAGCACAGGTGATTGCAATCATAAATTAAGAGGGAAGTCCAGGAGCAAAGCATTCTGTCCCTCCTGGAGAGAGTCATGTTGGGAGGTATGCTATAGTAAGCAGTATACCACCTAGAATGTATTGCTACATTCATATTACTTGTATTTGTAATCACTATTGTCTTTAGGACCTGGACTATACTGACACAATAGGTTTTTAATTTGCAATAGTGTAATTACAACAACTAATGTAATGTAATGTCATGTGTTTGAAAACTGTACCTGTAATGAGTATGGTAAAGGCTGCAGAAATCCTCATTGCCACTGCCATAATGCACAAACCTTCTAGGTTTGCTGCTCTAGATCTTTGTCCTGTTGCACAGCTGTGTCTCTTGCTGGTTTGTGGTGTGGCTGTGGGCGTGCTAAACCAATAACTCTTATAAATCTTCTCTGGTATGAAATGGGAAGTAAAATAATGATACCACACTCTGGGGGTAATTCCAAGTTGATCGCAGCAGGATTTTTGTTAGCAATTGGGCAAAACCATGTGCACTGCAGGGGAGGCAGATATAACATGTGCAGAGAGAGTTAGATTTGGGTGGGGTGTGTTCAATCTGCAATCTAATTTGCAGTGTAAAAATAAAGCAGCCAGTATTTACCCTGCACAGAAACAATATAACCCACCCAAATCTAACTCTCTCTGCACATGTTATATCTGCCTCCCCTGCAGTGCACATGGTTTTGCCCAATTGCTATCAAAAATCCTGCTGCGATCAACTTGGAATTATCTCCTCTATTCATGAAATATTGACAAATTCTGCCCCCCACTTTCCAAACCATTATGTCAAACTGAGGTGCAATAAGAGTGACATTGGGGGTGATTCAGATCTGATCGCTGGGCTGCTAATTTTTCTATCCTGCATTCAGATAGTCGCCACCTTCAGGGGGAGTGTATATTCCACGTGCAAGTGTGTGATTCCATGTGTATGCCTAGCTGCTAAAATCCACTCTGTGCAGTCTCTGCACAGCCCAAGACTTACATCTACAGAGCGATCACAACAGGCTGATTGGGGCTGGATCTGACGTCAGACACCTACCCTGAAAACGCTTGGGTACGCCTGCATTTTTCCGGACACTCCCAATAAATGGTCAGTTACCACCCACAAACGGCCTCTTCCTGTCAATCACCCTGTGAACGCCTGTGTGACTGGATTTTTCACACCATCCCGTCGCAGACTGTCGATGCCTTTTGATCCTGTTTGATGCACATGCACATGTGCATTGCTCTGCATTCGCATGCGCAGTTAGTACCTGATCGCCCTCTGTGCGAAAATGCATAGCAGTGATCAGGTATGAATCCCCCCCACGTCGCCACAAATACAATTTTACTGCACTGAACTGAACCAGTACACCAATTTCTCCTTGTCTTTGTCACTATGTCATACTCATAATATTATTATTATTATTATTATTATTATCCTTTATTTATCACAAGGGTTCTGCAGCGCCTGATTACAGAGTACATAAACAAATAATCAATACAGGAAAATAGCAACTTACAGTTAAAGACAATATAGGATAATTACAGGGTAAATAAACATAGTTACATCAGCAGATGACACTGGAATGAGTACCAGGTGGCAGAAGACTGCTGGATTTGGTGCAGTTGAAGATTATTAAAGTAAGAAATAGGATAAGCACATGAGGGAAGAAGGCCCTGCTCGTGAGAGCTTACATTCTAAAGGGGAGGGGTAGACAGACGGGTGACACAGATGGGGTACATAGAGAGCGGGGAACAGAGGGTTAGGATGAGATTTGGCTGGGTTTGATTAAGAGGTGGGTCTTGAGAGCCCGTTTGAAGTTTTGTAGAGAGATGTAATGTGCATGAGGGGGAGAGGGGTGTAGTATGGTATGCCAGCGGCCGGGCTCCCGGTGACCAGCATACCGGCGCCGAAAGCCCGCCCGCCCGCCGGCATACCGACAGCACGGTGAGCGCAAATGGACCTCCACGAGGAAGAAAAAGTGTTGGTATGCCGGCTGTCGGGATTCCGGTGCCGGTATACTATGCGCCGGGATCCCAACAGCCAGAAACCTGAAGACCACTCGGGGGAGAGGTAGGGAATTCCAGAGAATGGGAACAGCACGTGAAAAATCTTGGAGGTAGGAGTGGGAGGAAGTAATCCGTAGGCAGGAGAGTCGGCGTGCATTAGCAGAGCGAAGAGGATGGGTGAGAGTGTAAAGGGAGATAAGGTCAGAGATGTAGATGGGAGAGGAGTGGGTGAGGGCTTTGTAAGTGAGTGTGAGAAGCTTGAAATGGATTCTGAAAGTGAACGGGAGTCAGTGAAGGTCTTGTAAGAGAGGAGAGGTGGATGTAGTGCATTTGGTGAGGAAAATGAGCCGGGCAGCAGCATTGAGGATAGATTGGAGTGGAGAGAGGTATTTGTCAGGAATGCCAGTCAGGAGGAGATTACAGTGGTCCAGTCTGGAGATGACCAGTGAGTGGGTAAGAGTCTTAGTAACATCCTGGGTCAGAAAGGGTCTGATCCTGGAAATATTTTTAGATGAAAACGGCAGGTTTGTGAGAGGTGCTGAATGTGTGGTTTGAGGGAGAGGGAGGAGTCAAGGATTACTCCAAGACAGTGCACTTGGGGTCTAGAGGAGATAGTAGTGCCATCAATAGATAAGGAGATTGTGGGAGGTGAGGTTATGCGGGAGGTAGGGAAGATGATCAGCTTGGTCTTAGACATGTTAAGTTTAAGAAAGTGCAGGGACATCCAAACAGAGATAGCAGAGAGACAATTGGAGATACGAGTGAAGAGAGCAGGGAGATAGATTTAAGTGTCATCAGCATAGAGATTATATTGGAAACCAAAAGAACTAAAGAACTAATGAGCTTACCT